>NC_089845.1:140946380-141246380 GCF_035609145.1 Eleutherodactylus coqui | reverse complement strand
AGCCAGGCATAACGCAGTTCTTTTGCCCTGAGGGCATCAAGCAGCGGGCGCAGGAGTCTCCTCTTGTACAGGGTGGAGGGAGCCAAGTCCTGAAAAAATTGCAGTGCGTGCTCACCATACTTTATCCCATTGTGCCTTCTCGCCGAGTTTAAAATGGCAAGGGTGTCTTGATGGGAGACCATTTTACAAATAATGTCTCTAGGTCGCTCGTTTACAGGAGGCGGGGGTCTGAGAGCCCTGTGAATGCGCTCAATCCCCATTTGAAGCGACTTCCCAGGACCCAGTAAAAGCTCAAAGATTTCAGCTCCTACCTTAAGGAGGGAGTCTGCCTCAAATGACTCGGGGAGCCCCTTTATTCTCACATTGCACCTCCTGCTACGGTTCTCCAGGTCTTCTTGGGCTATCATGGCGCGGTTTAGGTGCTCATGTTGGTCTTTCAACACCTGCGTAACAGCACGGGCATGAGCTGTAATGGCGGAGGAAGAGGCCTCTAAATCTTCTACCCTGCGCCCCAGATGCTTCACATCCTCTTTAATTTCGGCAAGATCAGAAATTAGAGGCTTCAGGGCGTTAGCGAGGAGCTGCTTCATAAAGCCTTTGGATATGACTTCGTTGTCCTCTTCTTCATCAGAAGAGGACTCCCCTCCCGTCTCCTTACTGATTCCCGGCGCTGCACCCTCGTGGGACGGCGCCATCTTGGCCGGCTGGCGCGGGGACCGCGAGTCCCGTTCCTTCAGGAACCGCTGCATCCCTACTTGGTTCTTCTGCGCCCGAGGAGTGCTCAGCTGATCCCCGCTCCTCTCCTTCATCGGTTTCGGCATCTTAGTTGTGTATAGCTGCTGGAGGGACCCCGCAGGACTACCTTGCAGACAGAGCGCTTGACTCAGGCAGCCATCGCGCTCGGAGGTCAGGCTCCGCCCCCAGTATGCAGTATTTCTGAAACAACATCAGTAGCGAAAATGCTACAAAATATGCTATTAAGAAAGAATACTTCCTTCACCTCTTAGAGATGTGTCTAGTTTGGGTATAAGGACAGTATTTCTCTTTTGTTTTTTCGTCACCACATTCCAAATGCTGTCCTTTTTTGTTTCTTATGGCAAATTAGCTCTCCGTTGGGGGATGAGTTGTAATTTTTTCAATATCATAATTTTGGGATACCTATAATATATTGAATGACCCATTACTAGAGTTGAGCGAACATGCTCTGCCGAGCTTGATGCTCGTTCGAGTATTAGCGTACTCGATGGTGCTTGTTACTCGAACGAGCATCACGTCGTGTTCGACCCCGCCCCAGTTTTTGGCTCCTCCCCACTGTGACATGCCTGTTTTGGCTCCTCCCCGCTGCAACGCAGTGCGCGCGTCAATGGCAAATTTGAGAGAGAGAGAGAACACACACGGACCAGGAAAAAAAAAAAAACCTCGGCACCCGACATCCCACATACAAAAATGTTCGAGTCTCCCATTGTAGTCAATGGGGTTCGTTACTCGAGTAGAGCTCTCGAATTTTACGACAAGCTCGACTCGAATAACGCGGACCCGAGCATTTGGGTGCTCGCTCATCTCTACCCATTACTATTTTTGTTGGGGGAGGGGGTGATTGGAAAAAAAAACTATTCCACTGTGGGATTCAGTATGCGGCATAAATGACATGATAACTTTATTGTGCAGGTTGCTGTGATTTTGGAGTTATCAAATGTATATAGTTTTTTTTATGTTTAACTGCTTTTGCACATTTAGAACGATTTTTTATTATAAATGATTCATGGGGGCTTATGTTTTGCCAGATGAGTTTTAGTTTTGGAGTGCACACAATTTATAAATTACCCTTTTAGTAATTTTCTGGGAGGGAGATAAACAGAAATGGCAATTTCAACATTGTTTTTTCAGTTTTTTTTTAAATGAAGCTTCTCACGTGGGATATTCAAGTGGTTCATTTTATCTTATGGGTTGTTATTAATATTACAACACCAATTATGTATAGTTTTCATTTTTGAAAATTTTTGCCATAATAAATAACTTTGTAAGGGAATTGTACTTTGTACTTGGAATTTGGCTTGTATATCTTCCAATGCTTTGTAGAACTCTTTTTAATCTTTTTTTTCAACCCCAGTAGGAATCTGAAAAAAAGGGATTTGAACATGCAATCTTCTGATTGCTTCTATAATACCTTGCAATACCTATTTAGTGCAGTGTACTAGTATCATGCCTACTTTATTCTTCCTTCTTCCTCTGGCAGATCTTAATAGCCTTATGTACATAGCAGACCCCGGGGTCGATATTAGGTCCTCTGCTGCCAAATCAACCCACTCACATCAAGTGATCAAGTTTCAGAGGCACCAATGAGCTTACCGACAGATCCCCCTTCCTATGTAGAACCACTTAGGTACCACAGTTATTAATGGCATCTATTGGATTAAATGGCCAGGATCAGAGTTATCACCAATCCCGACCATTAGAGTGGAACATCTACTGTATGATACAACAAATAATGGCATCACTACAGCTCCTGTGCTTATATCATCAGTGAGTGTAATAGGGTTGATCCTCTCACATTATTACACAACATGGGCTCTACATACAACACCTGGGCTCTATAGTCAACATGTCTACAAAGAAAGGGTAGGTACAGTATGAAGCATTTTACTGCTTACTTGACAAAAGTTGTTACATATAAGTTTATCTTAGTTTTGCCTTATTTTTCCATCGTTGTGAAAACAAAGTGATTTGTAGCATGTAAACTGATTGCAGTGCTGCATCGGCTCTATATACCTTCAGAAGACAGACTTGCATACTAAGCTACTTAGTGTTGGCTCTAAAGACACCATGTTCGTAGGAGTGAACTCTGCACAGGGTGTATTTGAGTGCTAGCTGTTTCGAGAATAATGGGAGTGATCGGGAGTGATGCTTTCTTTTTTGATGCTGGAGAGATTGCATATGTCAGCACAAATGGAAAACAGATCTAATAGTCAGGCTAAATAGAACCAGTTAAAGTAGAGCAGCAAACCATTCTATAATATCAATAGAAGACTGTTTCTAGCAGTTTAACTGTTCTTCTCATACACTCTTTACTACTGGAGCTATAAAATCTAATATGCAGTGTGTCCCCTTACTAGATCTGTACTAGAAGGGTCATGGATTGATGAATAATCATCTTTATATAACCCTAGCATATTCCGCAGCACTTTACAAATCCAAGGGAAGTTATAAAGACAAAATCAATACACAATTTGAATAATAGGGGTGAGGGTCTTGATCACAAGAGCTTACAATCTATGAGAAATAGGAGTGACACAAGAGGTACAAGTGCTTGTTCTGTACAATGGTCCAGCCATTTTTTAGATAAATAGGGTACTATACATAGAGCTATATGAGCCGGTCACCAACTGGTATCTTTATATGTACAGATGTAAGGTGCATTATGAGATAAAGTGGGATGTATAGGTTCAATTTAAAGGGGGAATATAGAGGAATTAGATTACGGAATTTGTTAGTCCTCCCTAAAAGGATGTGTTTTTAGGGTACACTTAACACTGTGGGCGCTGGGAATTTGCTTGCTTGTCTGGGGTAGTGCATTCCAGAGAACTGGTGCAGCTTAGGAAGAATCTCGGAGATGGATGTGGGAGGTTCGAGTTAAGGAAGATTTTTGTGTAAGGTCATTAGCAGAATGGAGGGTGCAAGTTAGGTGAGGGGTAAGATATAGGGGGGTTCAGCATTGTGGAGAGCTCTATGGATAAGAGGGACAATTTAAATTGCATTCTATAGTTGGACGGATAACCAGTGCAGTGATATGCACAGGAAAAGAAAGAAAAAAATATCTCAGCGCTCAGGAAAGGGGTACCAGTTAGTAAAACTATGAACAATGGGTGTAATAATGAACTTACTTCACGGAGGCGTCCGTGCGCGGACGCCTCCGATCCCAGTAGACATAGAAAAAAATCCTGCGGCAAAGGCGATAAGTTCCACGTAGTTATTTACTTACAGTAATGGTAGACGCGTTTCGGCCAGTTAAATCATCTGGCCTTCATCAAGTACAAGGTAAAATAGGACAAACATATGATATATATAACAATAAAAGAAATGGGTAATTACCTTCTCATGTGGTGTGTAGGAGTGGTGTCTCGTTCTACAGGTGGTCGCGTTAGTAACGTAAGGGCGCCGCAAGATGACATGGCGGTGCCTCTTCCTGCCCCATTCTTGAATGGCCGAGATTGAATCAGCCGTGTAATGACGCGGCGTAACTATATTAATAAAGATATGGAGGTCGCAATGGGGTCATGTGTGAGCGTAATGACGTAATCACGTTGGACACGTGATCACGCTAGAGAACGGGACGGCGTGATATCGTGATGCATATAGTTACTGCAGGCACGTACTGTATTGACATTGTAAAGGCTTACGAAGGATATTAATGTGATTAAATATCCCCAAGGAATCATGTATGAATATAGTAACGTAATCACGTCCTTTCCTGAGCGCTGAGATATTTTTTTCTTTCTTTTCCATATATTTTCCCCATCATTTATATGCTTGGGGGTCATCTCAAGCCGCTCTGCAGTATCTACTTTACCTGCATGAACTGGGTACACATCATCTCCACTTCAAGATCCGCATCTTCATCTACTATTGCATTACCCTTTTAATGCAACATCACCTATGGTCATCTGAACAGTGAGCGCCTCCTTCTAATAACATTGTAGTGATATGCACAGGATAGAGGCAAAAAGATGAGACTGGATGCTGTATTCAGGATAGATTGAAGAGCAGAGAGTTTGATGAGGAGAAGACTAGAGATGAGCGAGCACCAAAATGCTCGGGTGCTCGTTACTCGGGACGAAATTATCGCGATGCTCGAGGGTTCGTTTCGAGTAACGAACCCCATTGAAGTCAATGGGCGACCCGAGCATTTTTATATATCGCCGATGCTCGCTAAGGTTTTCCTTTGTGAAAATCTGGGAAATTCAAGAAAGTGATGGGAACGACACAGCAACGGATAGGGCAGGCGAGGGGCGACATGTTGGGCTGCATCTCAAGTTCCCAGATCCCACTATTAAGCCACAATAGCGGCAAGAGTGGGCCCCCACCCCCCCTCCCAACAACATTTACTTCTGAAAAGCCCTCATTAGCAATGCATACCTTAGCTAAGCACCACACTACCTCCAACAAAGCACAACCACTGCCTGCATGACACTCCGCTGCCACTTCTCCTGGGTTACATGCTGCCCAACCCCCCCGCGCGACCCAGTGTCCACAGCGCACACCAAAGTGTCCCTGCGCAGCCTTCAGCTGCACTCATGTCACACTACCCTCATGTCTATTTATAAGTGCGTCTGCCATGAGGAGGAACCGCAGGCACACACTGCAGAGGGTTGGCACGGCTAGAGAGCGACCCTCTTTAAAAGTGGCGGGGCGATAGCCCACAATGCTGTACAGAAGCAATGAGAAATATAATCCTGTGCCACCTCCATCAGGAGCTACACACGTGGGCATAGCAATGGGGAACCTATGTGCCACACACTATTCATTCTGTCAAGGTGTCTGCATGCCCAGTCAGACCGCGGTTTTTTATAAATAGTCACAGGCAGGTACAACTCCGCAATGGGAATTCCGTGTGCACCCACAGCATGGGTGGCTCCCTGGAACCCACCGGCTGTACATAAATATATCCCATTGCAGTGCCCAGCACAGTTGATGTAACGTCAGCTTTAATGCAGGTGGGCAAAAAATTAATTGGATTACACTGTAGGCGAGGGCCCCCAAAAATTGGTGTACCAACAGTACTAATGTATGTCAGAAAAATTGCCCATGCCCAACCAAGAGGGCAGGTGAAACCCATTAATCGCTTTGGTTAATGTGGCTTAATTTGTAACTAGGCCTGGAGGCAGCCCAGTTAAAATAAAAATTGGTTCAGGTGAAAGTTTCAACCCTTTAATGAGCATTGAAACGTATAAAAATTGTTTACAAAAATTATATGACTGAGCCTTGTGGGCCTAAGAAAAATTGCCCGTTCGGCGTGATTACGTCAGGTTTCAGGAGGAGGAGGATGAATATTATACACAGATTGATGAAGCTAAAAGGTCCACGTTTTTGATAGTGATAGAGAACAATGCTTCCATCCGCGGGTGCAGCCTACGTATTGTTTAGGTATCGCTGCTGTCCGCTGGTGGAGAAGAGAAGTCTGGGGAAATCCAGGCTTTGTTCATCTTGATGAGTGTAAGCCTGTCGGCACTGTCGGTTGACAGGCGGGTACGCTTATCCGTGATGATTCCCCCAGCCGCACTAAACACCCTCTCTGACAAGACGCTAGCCGCAGGACAAGCAAGCACCTCCAGGGCATACAGCGCGAGTTCAGGCCACGTGTCCAGCTTCGTCACCCAGTAGTCGTAGGGGGCAGAGGCGTCACGGAGGACGGTCGTGCGATCGGCTACGTACTCCCTCACCATCCTTTTACAGTGCTCCCGCCGACTCAGCCTTGACTGCGGAGCGGTGACACAGTCTTGCTGGGGAGCCAGAAAGCTGGCAAAGGCCTTAGAGAGTGTTCCCCTGACTGGGCTGTACATGCTGCCTGATCTCTGCGCCTCCCCTGCTACCTGGCCCTCGGAACTGCGCCTTCTGCCACTAGCGCTGTCGGATGGGAATTTTACCATCAGCTTGTCCACCAGGATCCTGTGGTATAGCATCACTCTCGAACCCCTTTCCTCTTCGGGTATGAGAGGGGAAAGGTTCTCCTTATACGGTGGGTCGAGCAGTGTGTACACCCAGTAATCCGTAGTGGCCAGAATGCGTGTAACGCGAGGGTCACGAGAAAGGCATCCTAACATGAAGTCAGCCATGTGTGCCAGGGTACCTGTACGCAACACATGGCTGTCCGCACTAGGAAGATCACTTTCAGGATCCTCCTCCTCCTCAGGCCATACACGCTGAAAGGATGACAGGCAAGCAGCATGGGTTACCTTAGCATTGGGCCAAGCTGTCTCTTCCCCCTCCTCCTCATCCTCCTCATGCTCCTCCTCCTCCTCAACGTGCTGAGATATAGACAGGAGGATGCTCTGACTATCCAGCGACATACTGTCTTCCCCCGCCTCTGTTTCCGAGCGCAAAGCGTCTGCCTTTCTGCTTTGCAGGGAACTTCTCAAGAGGCATAGCAGAGGAATGGTGACGCTAATGATTTCAGCATTGCCGCTCACCATCTGGGTAGACTCCTCAAAGTTTCCAAGGACCTGGCAGATGTCTGCCAACCAGGCCCACTCTTCTGTAAAGAATTGAGGAGGCTGGCTCCCATTGTGCCGCCCATGTTGGAGTTGGTATTCCACTATAGCTCTACGCTGCTCATAGAGCCTGGCCAACATGTGGAGCGTAGAGTTGCGGAAATGTGCGCAGAGCCGGCGCACCTTTCCGAGCAGGTCTGACAAGCGTGGGTAGCTTTTCAGAAAGCGCTGAACCACCAAATTAAAGACGTGGGCCAGGCATGGCACGTGCGTGAGGCTGCCGAGCTGCAGAGCCGCCACCAGGTTACGGCCGTTGTCACACACAACCATGCCCGGTTGGAGGCTCAGCGGCGCAAGCCAGCGGTCGGTCTGCTCTGTCAGACCCTGCAGCAGTTCGTGGGCAATGTGCCTCTTATCTCCTAAGCTGAGTAGTTTCAGCACGGCCTGCTGACGCTTGCCCACCGCTGTGCTGCCACGCCACGCGACACCGACTGCTGGCGACGTGCTGCTGCTGACACATCTTGATTGCTAGACAGAGGTTGCGTAGGAGGAGGAGGAGGAGGGTGGTTCAGTGGAGGAAGCATACACCGCCGCAGATACCACCACCTAGCTGGGGCCCGCAATTCTGGGGGTGGGTAGGACGTGAGCGGTCCCAGGCTCTGACTCTGTCTCAGCCTCTACTAAATTCACCCAATGTGCCGTCAGGGAGATATAGTGGCCCTGCCCACCTGTGCTTGTCCACGTGTCTGTCGTTAAGTGGACCTTGGCAGTAACCGCGTTGGTGAGGGCGCGTACAATGTTGCGGGAGACGTGGTCGTGCAGGGCTGGGACGGCACATCGGGAAAAGTAGTGGCAACTGGGAACTGAGTAGTGCGGGGCCGCCGCCGCCATCATACCTTTGAAAGCCTCAGTTTCCACAACCCTATACGGCAGCATCTCCAGGCTGATAAATTTGGCTATGTGCACGTTTAACGCTTGAGCATGCGGGTGCGTGGCGGCGTACTTGCGCTTGCGCTCCAACACTTGCGCTAGCGACGGCTGGACGGTGCGCTGAGAGACATTGGTGGATGGGGCTGAGCACAGCGGAGGTGAGGGTGTGGGTGCAGGCCAGGAGACGGTAGTGCCTGTGTCCTGAGAGGGGGGTTGGATCTCAGTGGCAGGTTGGTGCACAGGGGGAGAGGCAGCGGTGCAAACCGGAGGCAGTGAACGGCCTTCGTCCCACCTTGTGGGGTGCTTGGCCATCATATGTCTGCGCATGCTGGTGGTGGTGAGGCTGGTGGTGGTGGCTCCCCGGCTGATCTTGGCGCGACAAAGGTTGCACACCACTGTTCGTCGGTCGTCTGCACTCTCAGTGAAAAACTGACAGACCTTTGAGCACCTCGGCCTCTGCAGGGTGGCATGGCGCGAGGGGGCGCTTTGGGAAACAGTTGGTGGATTATTCGGTCTGGCCCTGCCTTTACCCCTGGCCACCGCACTGCCTCTTGCAACCTGCCCTGCTGCTGCACTTGCCTCCCCCTCTGAAGACCTGTCCTCAGTAGGCGTAGCAAACCAGGTGGGGTCAGTCACCTCATCGTCCTGCTGCTCTTCCTCCGAATCCTCTGTGCGCTCCTCCCTCGGACTTACTCCAATTACTACTACCTGAGTGATAGACAACTGTGTCTCATCGTCATCGTCCTCCTCACCCACTGAAAGCTCTTGAGACAGTTGCCGGAAGTCCCAAGCCTCATCTCCCGGACCCCGGGAACTTTCCAAAGGTTGGGCATCGGTCATGACAAACTCCTCCGGTGGGAGAGGAACCATTGCTGCCCATTCTGGGCAGGGGCCCGGGAACAGTTCCTGGGAGTCTGCCTGCTCCTCAGAATGTGTCATTGTAATGGATTGAGGAAGCTGGGAGGAAGGAGGAGCAGCAGCCAGAGGATTCAGAGTTGCAGCAGTGGACGGCGCAGAACTCTGGGTGGTCGATAGATTGCTTGATGCATTTTCTGCCATCCACGACAGGACCTGCTCACACTGCTCATTTTCTAATAAAGGTCTACCGCGTGGACCCATTAATTGTGAGATGAATGTGGGGATGCCAGAAACGTGCCTCTCTCCTAATCCCGCAGCAATCGGCTGCGATACACCTGGATCAGGAGCTCGGCCTGTGCCCACACCCTGGCTTGGGCCTCCGCGTCCTCGGCCGCGTCCACGTCCTCTAGGCCTACCCCTACCCCTCAGCATGGTGTATTACCAGTAGTGCAGAAACAGAACGCTGTAATTAAATGTGCCGCTTATTGGCCTGTGGTTGGAGGCTGACTTCGCTTACGGAACGCACAGCAGAGGCAGGAAAGAATTTTGCGCAAGCCTGCTGTAACACTTAGCTGGCTGCGTATGAATTAGGACAACTACCCCCAGCAGAGACCCAGTACACTGAGGACAGTCACAGGCAGCCCAAATAGATTTTTTTTCCCAAATGTTTTTGGAAAGGCCCACTGCCTATATACACTAAATATGTCTTCTGTCCCTGCCTCACCTCTACTGGCCCTGGACAATGTAAAATTACTGCAGACTGTTTCACTGTGGACAGGAATACAGCGGTGATGTAACAGGCAACACAGAGGCATGAAAGAATTTTGCGCAAGCATGCTGTAACACTTAGCTGGCTGCGTATGAATTAGGACAACTACCCCCAGCAGAGACCCAGTACACTGAGGACAGTCACAGGCAGCCCAAATAGATTTTTTTTGCAAAATATTTTTGGAAAGGCCCACTGCCTATATACACTAAATATGTCTTCTGTCCCTGCCTCACCACTACTGGCCCTGGACAATGTAAAATTACTGCAGGACGCAATGCTCTGCACGGCCGATATACAAAAAAAAAAAAAAGTGCAACACTGCAAAAAGCAGCCTCCACACTACTGCACACAGTTAGATGTGGCCCTAAGAAGGACCGTTGGGGTTCTTGAAGCCTAAAATAATTCCTAACGCTCTCCCTATAGCAGCTCCGGCACCAGCAGCACTTTCCCTGAACTATGTCAGAATGCATCTGTGGCGAGCCGCGGGAGGGGCCGATTTATATACTCAGGTGACACCTGATCTCGCCAGCCACTCACTGCAGGGGGCTGATATAGGGCTTGAACGTCACAGGGGGAAGTTGTAATGCCTTCCCTGTCTTTCTATTGGCCAGAAAAGCGCGCTAACATCTCAGAGATGAAAGTGAAAGTAACTCGAACATCTCGTGGTGCTCGCCTCTAGTAACGAGCATCTCGAACACGCTAATACTCGAACGAGTATCAAGCTCGGACGAGTACGTTCGCTCATCTCTAGAGAAGACCAATCAGTGGTGAGTTGCTTAATTAAACAGAGAATGGCTGTAATGAACATTTTTGACCTATTCACATTAGGAGAGGGGCAGATTCTGAAAATGTGCTGGCGACGCGAGTGTGCAAGTGATTGAATATACAGAGTGACAGAAAGATTGGAGTCCAATATGACCCCAAGGCAACAGGTGTGCTGCCATGGGTGATTGTCCACAACCTACATTCTACTGGTGCCCCCTACAAGCTGGTGGCCGGCGCCCTGTGCGACCACACAATTTGCCTGTAGTTAAGGTTGGCCATGGGGAGAAGAAGGACTCTAGTAGTAGGAACTGGGAAGGGTGTGATACGGCTCTAAAGGATCAGGTCTGGGAAAAGCAACCTGATACTTGGTGGAAGCTGATATGACATTTGGGGCCTGTGTGAAGTAACATGGTCATCTGTTACTGTGAAAGTCCTGTAAACATCCACACTGCTGTAGTTCAGTAAGCTCAGTTGGAGCATAAGTGGAAAAACTGCAAGCAAATCTCTAGAATGAAGTGAATCTGAAATGTAAAATTTTCTTAGAAAAGGGAAATGTTGCATACGGGCTTCCTCCTCATAACTGCATTCATTGAGGAATCAGACATACAATTACATCAGGTCTGAAAAATTAATGAGGTAATCAAATAATATTTAAAAAACTGTTATTTTAAACTTTGGCAGTGATATATTTACTTCCTGTTATTTGTACTCCAGTATTTCTGTGCTGCAAGACAACTAAAAAAAGACGTTTTCTACATTAACCTTATAGGCGTTTAATCACATAAATCTAAAAAGGCCTCACAGACGGCTTGTTTCAGGTTTAAAGTAGAATAAATGATATCAATTAATCGAAGTTAAGGTGAGCAAAAGAACTTCCTAGATGTTTAGTAAAACAAACACCGAAACTGAGCAAATTAGGCTGTTTTCACACCTGCGTCCGAGTTCAGTTCAGGGTTTCCAGCTCTCCGCTCTCTTCTCAGTTTTAAGAGAAACTGAAATAAAACTGAAAAAAATGACTCAATTTTTTTCCCCTTGAATTCAATGGGGTTTAAAAAAAAACCCAAAGCAAACACAAAGTCTTCCGTTTCCATCATTCCATCAGAATGCTCTTTCTTCGGCCAGAAAAATAGCGCAGTTTGTAACATTATTTTTCCATTAAAGAAACCCAGAAACCTGACAGAAAGTAAATGGAAACTTTTCTATTTGCTTCCCATTTTTTTCAAACCCCATTGAAATCAATGGGGAAAAAAAACTAATCCCTTTTTTTTTTCATTTTATATCTCTTTGGTTTCTCTGCCCCAAAAATGTAGCAGAAAGAGGGAAACTCTGAACCGAGTAAATGCAGGTGTGAAAGTAGCCTTAGATGGGAGGCAAATGGTGAAAATCTAAGTAGCACTTAGATAGGTCCAGAATAGAGATGAGCGAACGTACTCGTCCGAGCTTGATACTCGTTCGAGTATTAGCGTGTTCGAGATGCTCGTTACTCGTAACGAGCACCACGCGATGTTCGGGTTACTTTCACTTTCATCTCTGAGACGTTAGCGCGCTTTTCTGGCCAATTGAAAGACAGGGAAGGCATTACAACTTCCCCCTGCGACGTTCAAGCCCTATACCACCCCCCTGCAGTGAGTGGCTGGCGAGATCAGGTGTCACCCGAGTATAAAAATCGGCCCCTCCCGCGGCTCGCCTCAGATGCGTTGTGACATAGCTCAGGGAAAGTGCTGCTGATGCTGGAGCTGCTATAGGGAGAGTGTTAGGAGTTAGTGTAGGCTTCAAGAACCCCAACGGTCCTTCTTAGGGCCACATCTAACCGTGTGCAGTACTGTGGAGGCTGCTTTTTTGCAGTGTTGCACAATTTTTTTTGGTATATCGGCCGTGCAGAGCATTGCGCCCTGCAGTAATACTACAGGGACAGAAGTGGTGGTTAGGCAGGGAGAGTGTTAGGAGTGATTGTAGGCTTCAAGAACCCCAACGGTCCTTCTTAGGGCCACATCTAACCGTGTGCAGTACTGTGGAGGCTGCTTTTTGCAGTGTTGCACTTTTTTTTTTTTTGGTATATCGGCCGTGCAGAGCATTGCGCCCTGCAGTAATACTCTAGGGACAGAATTGTGGAGGCAGGGACAGAAGACATATATTATTGATTGAATATATGCAGTGGTCCTTTTCAAAAAAATATTGGGCAAAAAATCTATTTGGCCTGCCTGTCACTGTGCTCAGTGTTCTGGGTCCGTGTGTGCTGGGGGTAGTAGTTCTACAAATAAATACGCAGCCAGCTAAGTGTTACAGCAGGCTTGCGCCAAATTATTTCCTGGCTGTGAAATCACCGCTCTGTTGCAGTTAATAACAGTGCAACACTCTGCAGTTCTGTGACACAGTCCAGGGACAGAATTGTGTAGGCAGGGCCAGAAGACATATATTATTGATTGAATATACGCAGTGGGCCTTTTCTAAAAAATATTGGGCAAAAAATCTATTTGGCCTGCTTGTCACTGTGCTCAGTGTTCTGGGTCTCTGCTGGGTGTAGTACTTCAACAAAATCATACACAGCCAGCTAAGTGTTACAGCAGGCTTGCACCAAATTATTTCCTGGCGTTCCGTAAGTGAAGTCAGCCTCCAACCACAGGCCAATAAGCGGCACATTTAATTACAGCATTCTGTTTCTGCATTACTGGTAATACAGCATGCTGAGGGGTGGGAGTAGGCCTAGAGGACATGGGCGCGACCGAGGACGCGGAGGCCCAAAGTCCGGGTGTGGGCACAGGCCGAGTTCCTGATCCAGGTGTATCGCAGCCGACTGCTGCGGGATTAGGAGAGAGGCACGTTTCTGGCGTCCCCACATTCATAGCACATTTAATGGGTCCACGCGGTAGACCTTTATTAGAAAATGAGCAGTGTGAGCAGGTCCTGTCGTGGATGGCAGAAAGTGCTTCCAGCAACCTATCGTCCACCCAGAGTTCTGCGCCGTCCACTGCTGCAACTCAGAATCCTCTGGCTGCTGCTCCTCCTTCCTCCCAGCCTCCTCACTGCATGAAAATGAGACATTCTGAGGAGCAGGCAGACTCCCATGAACTGTTCTCGGGCCCCTGCTCAGATTGGGCAGCAATGGCTCCTCTCCCACCAGAGGAGTTTATCGTCACTGATGCCCAACCATTGCAAAGTTCCCGGGGTCCGGGGGATGAGGCTGGGGACTTCCGGCAACTGTCTCAAGACCTTTCAGTGGGTGAGGAGGCCGATGACGATGAGACACAGTTGTCTATCAGTGAGGTAGTAGTAAGGGCATTAAGTCCGAGGGAGGAGCGCACCGAGGATTCTGAGGAAGAGCAGCAGGACAATGAGGTGACTGACCCCACCTGGTTTGCTACGCCTACTGAGGACAGGTCTTCAGAGGGGGAGGCAAGGGCAGCAGCAGGGCAGGTTGCAAGAGGCAGTGCGGTGGCCAGGGGTAGAGGCCGGGCCAGACCGAATAATCCACCAACTGTTTCCCAAAGCGCCCCCTCGCGCCATGCCATCCTGCAGAGGCCGAGGTGCTCAAAGGTCTGGCAGTTTTTCACTGAGAGTGCAGACGACCGACAAACAGTGGTGTGCAACCTCTGTCGCGCCAAGATCAGCCGGGGAGCCACCACCACCAGCCTCACCACCACCAGCATGCGCAGACATATGATGGCCAAGCACCCCACAAGGTGGGACGAAGGCCATTCACCGCCTCCGGTTTGCACCACTGCCTCTCCCCCTGTGCCCCAACCTGCCACTGAGATCCAACCCCGCTCTGAGGACACAGGCACTACCGTCTCCTGGCCTGCACCCACACCCTCACCTCCGCTGTCCTCGGCCCCATCCACCAATGTCTCTCAGCGCACCGTCCAGCCGTCGCTAGCGCAAGTGTTTGAGCGCAAGCGCAAGTACGCCGCCACGCACCCGCACGCTCAAGCGTTAAACGTGTACGTAGCCAAATTTATCAGCCTGGAGATGCTGCCGTATAGGGTTGTGGAAACGGAGTCCTTCAAAAGTATGATGGCGGCGGCGGCCCCGCGCTACTCAGTTCCCAGTCGCCACTATTTTTCCCGATGTGCCGTCCCAGCCCTGCACGACCACGTCTCCCGCAACATTGTACGCGCCCTCACCAACGCGGTTACTGCCAAGGTCCACTTAACAACGGACACGTGGACAAGCACAGGCGGGCAGGGCCACTATATCTCCCTGACGGCACATTGGGTGAATTTAGTGGAGGCTGGGACAGAGTCAGACCCTGGGACCGCTCACGTCCTACCCACTCCCAGAATTGCGGGCCACAGCTCGGTGGTGGTATCTGCGGCGGTGTATGCTTCCTCCACTAAAGCACCCTCCTCCTCCTCCAACGCAACCTCTGTCTCGCAATCAAGATGTGTCAGCAGCAGCAGCACGTCGCCAGCAGTCGGTGTCGCGCGTTGTGGCAGCACAGTGGTGGGCAAGCGTCAGCAGGCCGTGCTGAAACTACTCAGCTTAGGAGATAAGAGGCACACGGCCCACGAACTGCTGCAGGGTCTGACAGAGCAGACCGACCGCTGGCTTGCGCCGCTGAGCCTCCAACCGGGCATGGTCGTGTGTGACAACGGCCGTAAGCTGGTGGCGGCTCTGCAGCTCGACAGCCTCACGCACGTGCCATGCCTGGCCCACGTCTTTAATTTGGTGGTTCAGCGCTTTCTGAAAAGCTACCCACGCTTGTCAGACCAGCTCGGAAAGGTGCGCCGGCTCTGCGCACATTTCCGCAAGTCCCACACGGACGCTGCCACCCTGCGCACCCTGCAACATCGGTTTAATCTGCCAGTGCACCGACTGCTGTGCGACGTGCCCACACGGTGGAACTCTATGCTCCACATGTTGGCCAGGCTCTATGAGCAGCGTAGAGCTATAGTGGAATACCAACTCCAACATGGGCGACGCAGTGGGAGTCAGCCTCCTCAATTATTTTCAGAAGAGTGGGCCTGGTTGGCAGACATCTGCCAGGTCCTTGGAAAGTTTGAGGAGTCTACCCAGGTGGTGAGCGGCGATGCTGCAATCATTAGCGTCACCATTCCTCTGCTATGCCTCTTGAGAAGTTCCCTGCAAAGCATAAAGGCAGACGCTTTGCGCTCGGAAACAGAGCCGGGGGAAGACAGTATGTCGCTGGATAGTCAGAGCACCCTCCTGTCTATATCTCAGCGCGGTGAGGAGGAGGAGGAGGAGGAGGAAGATGAGGAGGAGGGGGAAGAGACAGCTTTGCCCACTGGTGAGGATACACATGCTGCTGGCCTGTCATCCTTTCAGCGTGTATGACCTGAGGAGGAGGAGGAGGAGGAGGAGGAGGATCCTGAAAGTGATCTTCCCAGTGAGGACAGTCATGTGTTGCATACAGGTACCCTGGCACACATGGCTGACTTCATGTTAGGATGCCTTTCTCGTGACCCTCGCGTTACACGCATTCTGGCCACTACGGATTACTGGGTGTACACACTGCTCGACCCACGGTATAAGGAGAACCTTTCCACTCTCATACCCGAAGAGGAAAGGTGTTCAAGAGTGTTGCTATACCACAGGACTCTGGCGGACAAACTGATGGTAAAATTCCCATACGACAGCGCTAGTGGCCGAAGGCGCAGTTCCGAGGGCCAGGTAGCAGGGGAAGCGCGGAGATCAGGCAGCATGTACAGCACAGGCAGGGCAACACTCTTTAAGGCCCTTGACTGCTTTATGGCTCCCCAGCAAGACTGTGTCACCGCTCCCCAATCACGGCTGAGTCGGCGGGAGCACTGTAAAAGGATGGTGAGGGAGTACGTAGCCGATCGCACGACCGTCCTCCGTGACGCCTCTGCCCCCTACAACTACTGGGTGTCAAAGCTGGACACGTGGCCTGAACTCGCGCTGTATGCCCTGGAGGTGCTTGCTTGTCCTGCGGCTAGCGTCTTGTCAGAGAGGGTGTTTAGTGCGGCTGGGGGAATCATCACAGATAAGCGTACCCGCCTGTCAACCGACAGTGCCGACAGGCTTACACTCATCAAGATGAACAAGGCCTGGATTTCCCCAGACTTCTCTTCTCCACCAGCGGACAGCAGCGATACCTAAGCAATACGTAGGCTGCACCCGCGGATGGAAGCATCGTTCTGTATCCCCATCAAAAACGGGGACCTTTTTGCTTCATCAATCTGTGTATAATATTCCTCCTCCTCCTCCTGCTCCTCCTCCTGAAACCTCACATAATCACGCCGAACGGGCAATTTTTCTTAGGCCCACAAGGCTCATATAATTTTTCTAAACAATTTTTATACGTTTCCATGCTCATTAAAGCATTCAAACTTTCACCTCAACCAATTTTTATTTTAACTGGGCTGCCTCCTGGCCTAGTTACCAATTAAGCCACATTAACCAAAGCGATTAATGGGTTTCACCTGCCCTCTTGGTTGGGCATGGGCAATTTTTCTGCTGTACATTAGTACTGTTGATACACCAATTTTTGGGGGCCCTCGCCTACAGTGTAATCCAATTACTTTTTTGCCCACCTGCTTTACAGCTGACGTTACATCAGCTGTGTTGGGCAATGCAATGGGATATATTTATGTACCGCCGGTGGGTTCCAGGGAGCCACCCATGCTGTGGGTCCACAGGGAGTTGTAAATGCATCTGTGTCCACTTCTAAAGAACCCCAGTCTGACTGGGGCATGCAGTGTGGGCCGAAGCCCACCTGCATTAAACATGACATTATTGCCTCAGCTGTGATGGGCAATGCAATGGGATGTATTTATGTACCGCCGGTGGGTTCCAGGGAGCCACCCATGCTGTGGGTCCACAGGGAGTTGTAAATGCATCTGTGTCCACTTCTAAAGAACCCCAGTCTGACTGGGGCATGCAGTGTGGGCCGAAGCCCACCTGCATTAAACATGACATTATTACCTCAGCTGTGATGGGCAATGCAATGGAATGTATTTATGTACCGCCGGTGGGTTCCAGGGAGCCACCCATGCTGTGGGTCCACACGGAGTTGTAACTGCATGTGTCCACTTCTAAAGAACCCCAGTCTGACTGGGGCATGCAGTGTGGGCCGAAGCCCACCTGCATTAAACATGACATTATTACCTCAGCTGTGATGGGCAATGCAATGGGATGTATTTATGTACCGCCGGTGGGTTCCAGGGAGCCACCCATGCTGTGGGTCCACAGGGAGTTGTAAATGCATCTGTGTCCACTTCTAAAGAACCCCAGTCTGACTGGGGCATGCAGTGTGGGCCGAAGCCCACCTGCATTAAACATGACATTATTACCTCAGCTGTGATGGGCAATGCAATGGGATATTTTTATTTACCGCCGGTGGGTTCCAGGGAGCCACCCATGCTGTGGGTGCACACGGAATTCCCATTGCGGAGTTGTACCTGCCTGTGACTATTTATAAAAAACCGCGGTCTGACTGGGGCATGCAGACACCTTGACAGAATGAATAGTGTGTGGCACATAGGTTCCCCATTGCTATGCCCACATGTGCAGCTCCAGATGGAGGTGGCACAGGATTGCATTTCTCATTGCTTCTGTACAGCATTGTGGACTATCGCTCCGCCCCTTTTAAAGAGGGTCGCTGCCTAGCAGTGCCAACCCTCTGCAGTGTGTGCCTGCGGTTCCTCTGGCAGACGCACTTATAAATAGACATGAGTGTGGCGTGGCATGAGGGCAGCTGAAGGCTGCGCAGGGACTTTGGTGTGCGCTGTGGACACTGCGTCGTGCGGGGGGGGGGGGGGGGCAGCATGTAACCCAGGAGAAGTGGCAGCGGAGTGTCATGCAGGCAGTGATTGTGCTTTGTTGGAGGTAGTGTGGTGCTTAGCTAACGTATCCATTGCTAATGAGAGCTTTTCAGAAGTAAAAGTTGTTGGGGGGGGGGGGCACTCTTGCCGCTATTGTGGCTTAATAGTGGGACCTGTGAACTTGAGATGCAGCCCAACATGTAGCCCCTCGCCTGCCCTATCCATTGCTGTGTCGTTCCCATCACTTTCTTGAATTGCCCAGATTTTCACAAATGGAAACCTTAGCGAGCATCGGCGATATACAAAAATGCTCGGGTCGCCCATTGACTTCAATGGGGTTCGTTACTCGAAACGAACCCTCGAGCATCGCGAAAAGTTCGTCTCGAGTAACGAGCACCCGAGCATTTTGGTGCTCGCTCATCTCTAGTCCATCTCTAGCCCTTCCCTGCAATTCATCCTAAAATGTGTTAAAATAAAAAAAAAATTTATACTCACCTTTCCGCTGCAGCCGGAGTTCTGCCGCGGCCGCTGTCAGTTCTCCTGAACTGCTTCTCGGTACTATTCAGCCGGCGGGGCTTTAAAATCCCCGCCTGCTGAATGAGTTGCCTCTGATTGGTCACAGCCTGACCAATCAGAGGCAGGTTTCACTCACACACCCATTCATGAATTCATGAATGGGTGAGTGACTGCTGCCTCTCATTGGCTCAGCGGGAGCTGCCCCTGATTTTATTTTAACACATTTTAGGATGAATTGCAGGGAAGGGCTTATATATTTAAGCCCTTCCCGACAATTCATCCCGGGCTCGCCCGCAGCGCATTGCTTTCAATGGAGACGGCTGTATTGCCGGCTCCATTGAATGCAATGCGCTGGACAGCTCCGGCCCGTTTCTAATGAAACGCGGCTAGGAGCAGATTTTCAGGCGTTTTTTCGGCTGATTTTTCGGCGCCGGTCACGCGATTTGCGCATGCGCATCCGTCATGTGATGCGCAAATCGCGCGAAAAAACGCCCGTGTGACTAAGGCCTTAGTCAGACGGGCGTTTTTCGCGCGATTTGCGGATTGCATGATGGATGCGCATGCGCAAATCGCGTGACCGGTGCCCGAAAATCGCCCGAAAATCTGCTCCTAGCCGCGTTTCATTAGAAACGGGCTGGAGCTGTCCGAAAGCAATGCGCTGCGGGCGAGTGTGGGATAAATTGTCGGGAAGGGCTTAAATATATAAGCCCTTCCCTGCAATTCATCCAGAAAAGTGTTAAAATAAAATATATATACATACTCACCTGCTCCCGGCAGCCGGCCTGCAGTGGGTGTGAAGGGGGTGTGAGTCAGACCTGCCCCCTGATTGGCTCAGCGCTGAGCCAATCAGGGGGCAGGTCTGATTCACACCCCCTTCACACCCACTGCAGGCCGGCTGCGCGGAACTCCGGCTACCGGGAACAGGTGAGCATATATATATATATTTTATTTTAACACTTTTCTGGATGAATTGCAGGGAAGGGCTTATATATTTAAGCCCTTCCCGACAATTCATAGCAGCTCCGGCATCAAAACCACTTTCCCTCCTCTATGTCAGAACGCATCTGTGGCGAGCCGCGGGAGGGGCAGATTTTAATACTCGGGTGACACCTAATCTCGCCAGCCACTCACTGCAGGGGGGTGGTATAGGGCTTGAACGTCGCAGGGGGAAGCTGTAATACCTTCCCTGTCTTTCTATTGGCCAGAAAAGCGCGCAAATTTCTCAGGGAAGAAAATGAAAGTGACTCGAACATCGCGTGGTACTCGTCACGAGTAACGAGCATCTCGAACACCCTAATACTCGAACGAGTATCAAGCTCGGACGAGTATGTTCGCTCATCTCTAGTCCAGAACTTTCTTTTCCGGCTGGCGTAAAAACTGCTGACTGGAATGTGCACTGTATGCGCTATCTTTTCCGGCCGACTGTTTTGGCAAACCCGCAAACCGCCCATCTGAACTGATTAATTGGAATCCAATGCACCAGATGGTCACCATGAGAGTGTTATACAGGGCTTTTATGGTCTTAGACAGTGTTATACACCAGTGTTCAGGCCTAGTGTTGAGCAAAGCAAACCAGTATAACCCTATTTCAGGTAGAACGTTGTTAAAATCTCGATTTGGGTTGATCCCAAACCAAAATGTTAGCCAAGTTCAAACCAAAACGGTCAGATGAGCAGGCATCCTCTCAGAGTGTTATACAGGGCTTTTATTGCTCTTAGACAGTGTTTTGCATCAGTTTTAGAGGTTTTGGTGAATTTCCAGTTCTGTTCAAACTACAGTAATTTGGACCAAACTGAACTCGTTGCAAAATTTTGGCCAAACTGAACTTTTCAAAAGTTCGCATGTCACCACAATTGACACCCGGTAGGAAGCAAGTGTGTCTTGGTAATCCCAAAGAATTTCATGGTGTAGAGCAATGTTCTTCCAAATGGGGAAGTGCTCTTCTACCTGCAATGTGAAAGACACAAGAAAAAAATAATTTGGAAATTGTTTTCTTCATCACAATGTTTTCTGACCTATTACAAAAGGGACTACAATAAAATATAGTCTCAAATGCCTCCAGTGCTCCCATACATATAGATACCTTAAAAATACTTTATTTCGACACTTTGAGTAGAGAAAAGCAGCTGAGCATGGACCTCTTAGACCCACGGGACATCTCCCAGTCCGAGCTTCAGAAATAGTAAGCGTGTCTAAACTGGAGCCGACTGAGAATGTGAAACGATTTACTGACACTACACAAGATATACTGTACCGTGCTTCAACCAAACTGCTGGAGGTTTTTCCTCTACTTAGTCATGTGTTTATTGTGGCGAATTAACTGGGGATAGCCCGGAATTATGGTCCAAAGTGTATGCCTTCAATTTAAGCAGCTTAGACATGGATCTTCAAACGTTTATTTTTCCTTTTATTTGGTACAGCTTTACAGATCAGCCACTTCAAACAGTAATATCAAAATAAAATTTGCATAAATTTTACATAATTGACCCTGACTGCTCACTGGTGGACTATCACCATGCAGCCTAAGGCCCAATGCACAGGGGCGGATTTGCACTGCAGGATCTGGAGTGAGCGTTCAAATCCCAATCCCGCAGTAAATACTGGCCATAGGACATGCTAAGCAAAATGGTTTTCCATGCCCACAAGCGGAAATCAACTGCAATTTTCCCCTCACAGGCGGAAAATTGCAACATGTTCTATTCCAGTGTGAGCCTTGCACAGGCTCGCATGGATGGTCTCCAATGCAGTTAACAGAAGCCATCCGTCCTGCGTTAAGTCGCCGTGCATCCGCATCATCACTATTGCGACTCTCTGCACTGTGCATGTATGGCGGTGCACCAGCCGGCACATCCGCAGAGCAGACAGAAGACTACAAGACAGGTACACGGGGGTCAATGCCAGGGCACAGGGTCTGATTCCGCTGCGAAATCTCGCAGTCGGAATCCAACCGGGCCGTGTGCATTCAGCCTTAGCATAATAGCAGCACAAGTTCAGTTACAGTCCTAGACTCACACCAGACTTCATGTTATAGCAACTCTCCCAGTGTAGGTGCTGTGTCTCCAAGGCAGAAAGCAAGACTGCGAATTTCCTGTGCCCTTTTCCATCCACCCACCTGAACCACTAATTATGTAGCAGGTGAGCCTGCTATAACTGCTGCCTGACAGAATGATAGAAGTCTGAGAGAAATATACCTCCCACCTTCTACCACTCTTATCAACCTGTCACATTCCCCCCATCCCTCTGCTCAGGGTGCTTGGCTTGAGCACTTACCATAGCACAATCATATGCCTAGGGGAGGGCATCAGCATTTAATTGCAAATTTTGCTGGTCAGTACTCGACCGAGAAATTAAAATGTTGGAGTGCCAGGAACCATCTCGTCACATGACTGTTCCTCTCTTAAGTACTATTTTAAGGCCTGGGGGGGGGGGGGGGCATTTAATTCCTCCACAATAGAATAATTTCTCTAATATTTTTTAGTTTCCAACTTACATACAACACAGAGTGCTCTCCTCCATCAGTGCCCTGAGATAAGACTGTTCCTAGTCCGGTGCTGGAGGAATCAGTTTGCACTATAAACTCTGGGGTCAACAATATAAAGTCTGGGGTCATCAATACCAGTTTAGAGCACAGGGCAAGTTTCGGGGTCCGAAAGTTAGTTTCAGTTTCCAGGCTCCATTTGCTTCACCCAGAATCTTTCTCTTTTATCAACTCAGTCAACGGATCGCTGTGTCTGAAAACTTAGGAATAAACCATCTGTAATAACCAGTAATTCCCAAGAAAGTTCTTACTTATTTCTTGGTAGCAGGACATGGCCATTTTTGGATTGTCTGATTTTCCTCATCTTGAGGCTTCACAAGGCCTCTCCTAACCAAAGTATTTGGCATACTCTAATCCAATGTTACATTTTTTGGGATTGGCTGTCGGTGCAGAAGCCCACGATTCATCACTAACTGCCTGTATGTGAGTCAGGTGTGCTGTGTTGTCCAATCCAAGCTAAAGATGGCTATATCTTCGAAATAAGTGGAAGCATAATGTTGGTGGAGTCTCAATAATCTGTCTAATAGCCTTTGGAATGTTGCTGAGGCTCCCTGCAGTCAGTCATATTTTTGTACTGATAAAGTCCATCTGGTGTGGGAAAGGCTGTCTTTTCCTTTTCCATACCAGTCGTAGGGATCTAACAGTGACCTTCTGTCAAATCCAGTGTCTGGGCCACACTAGGTCTCTCTATAAATTCATCTCCCTGGGGCATAGGATATGTGTCAAACGTAGATACCACATTCAATTTCCTAAAGCCATTACACAACCTGATGGTACTTTCTAGTTTTTGGACCAGTCCTATTGGGCTCACTGTGTGATTCCTTAATTTTACTCCTAATTCTAACATGGTTTTTATTTCTTTGGGGACAGCTTCACACTGGGCCTCTGGAATCCTATAGGGTTTCCCATTGACCTTCACAGCACGTTCTGTATTAACATCATGCTTAATCCTTATAGTTTGATCTGGCTTATCTAAAAAAACATCTTTGTTCTGAAGGACTGTCTATTTTTGAATATCTGATAACTCCTCAGCGATCTTAACCTCGGGTATTGGCCAGTCACTCACAGACGAAGCCAGTTCCGCAGACAAAGAAGGCAAACCTTTCTAAGGTTTGATCAGATTGAAGTGGTAAACCTGTTTTGTTTTTCTTTTTCCTGGTTGATATACCTTATACATCACATCAGACAGCTTTTCTTTCTTTTCAAATTGTCTTTCCCATTTGGCTAAGAATTTACTATTTGCTGTCGGAATATGGATCAACACTCAATCTCCAGGCTCAAAAACACATACTTTGGCTCCTTTATCATAACTTGTCTTTTGGGCTTTCTGAGCATATTCCATGTTGTTAAATAATGGGCATAACAGCTGCAATGCAATAATGCATTTGGGATACATGTTCCACAACAGTCCTAAAAGGAGTGGTTTGTCCCTCCCACACCTGTTTTGCAATATCTAGGAGACCGTGGGGCTGTCTTCTGTACAGTAATTCAAAGGGTGAAAACCCAATAGATGACAGTGGCACTTCTCATATGACAAACAACAGGTATGGTAGTAGGTAATCCCAATCTTTTCCATCCCTATCAATCACTTTTTTTTAGCATTTACTCTAAAGTCTGAGGGTGGTAAAGAGACACGCATAACTGCTCTACTTTAAACAGGCGGTGAAGTTCCATCATCAATGTCGACATGAAATGGGTCCCACCATTCCTTCATCTGCTGAATACTATTTCATGGGATCCACAAGCTGTTCAGCCATTTTAGTGTCTTCATGACTGACCAATTTTTTAAGTGCTGGCAGTATTGCTCTCAGGTATCAATCAAGGACAACTCTTGGCACAATTTCAGATTTCAGGTGCCGTCAAATTTTCTGGTTGCAGCCATTTTTTGTCAGATAGATAAAGTCATACATTTGTGATCATGGTGGTCTGTCTGACCTGTGGGTGTGTTGGTGAACCCACTGGGCTTTAACTGCTGCCATTACCCCTAAATGAGCCATGATTTCAGCTTTGCCCACCTCCAAATCAAAGTACACTTTTTCTGCCTCTCCCGTCAGGAAGGGAGTGATCAGCCTGGGCCAGAGTGCTTCTGGCCATGCTTCATATGTCGCTATCCTTTCAAGCTTTCCAGAAAAAGATTCAACACTATAGTCTGTAATCATCTGCTGAATATATTGGCTCACATGTATGGGTGGCTGCACCATGGCTAGTTTGGCTACAAGCTGCACCACTTCATGCAGGAGTTGATGATCCTTATTTGTAGCTTCCATTAATAAGTTCAACTGTGCCGTCATTAAGCCGTTTGTCTCCTGCTGAGCTGCATTTGCTTTTTGCTGCTCACGGATGGCAACCTGCTGCATGCTACCCATATTTGTGCGCTGTTGTTCCCTGGTTGGATCTTGCTGTGCTGCAGTAATCTGGTAATGCCTTCACCACATCTTCTATGTTGCTGCTTCGAGTGGGTGAGGCTGCATCCAAAACACCAAATATGGAGAATTAGCTGGAAATAGCAAGGGATTATGGTCTGCAGGGTATGGCTTCAAGTCAAGTAACTTGATGTGTAGAGGCCCAGTACACCATCCTGGTCCCCTCCATAAATGTCATGCATGTTTGTTCTATGTTGATGCACTGTGGAAGCCTCTCTTGTCATTTCCAGTATGTGTGTTGCACAGCTGCGGCGCTTGAGAGGTTAACTCTAATAAAATCACTGCCTGCATGTAAATGTATCAGTCTGTCATGTCATGTGGTATGAGTGAGGGTATAAATAGGAGTGCTTCAGAGCGGGAAAAGGGCTTCCATCTTGTCTTCAATCTGAGAGAGTGCTAACACAGAGCCACATGGAAGCACCTTCAGCTTCCGTGTGGTGAAGAAGGAAACAGAGGAAAGATATCCCACAGCAACTGTATTCCGGATGTGAGTGGAGTGAGCCCCCAAATCAGAGAAACAGCAACTGTAAGTCAACATTTTCCCTGACAAGGCCAGTGCAGAGGTACTGAATACTTTTACAAGCTTTCCTACGCGGCCGTGCAGAGTCAGGATCACTGCGTAGAGGTACTCTCGTTAATTTTAATACCCAAGCGTCTCCAGTGTGGGGTGCAAATACTAAAAGTCAACAATTACTGCCAGAATGTATGTAGAGTGACCCCTACCCCCTTATTCCTTTGGAATATTCCCCTTCCAGGAATGGTTCCTGACAGATAATGGAGACTGCAGGACCAGTGTCATCCTGTGTTTCCTCCCTGACCTCTGATCTCTTTCCTTGCCTGCACTGTGAAGACTGTACCTAAACTTCCTTGTAATAATTGTTTACTTTAAGTTGATTCAAGTAAAGTTAATACCGGACCCTAACCGTTCCTGGGGACCTGAGGTACTGCAAGACTGTGTCTGTGATTATTCTCCGCCGTGTATCATACCGGTTTGTAGGAACGATGGCATCACCCGTGACCACTACTACTCCCATCCTCCTGTTTACTGGCATTCCCTATCCTAGGGTTGTCTTTGGTAACCTGCAGATATACTCCGGCCTTGGCTGAGTGTCATCCCTCTGGGAAAGGAGCCTGGTAAGTGCCGCCATGACAAGCCATCACTTAACCCTCCCAGCTCCCCACGTTTTTCAAGTGCCTGGGGTGTTCCTATGGGATGCTGCAGATGTTTATTTTTCCTTTTGCTTGATGCAGCTTTAGGCCTCGTGCACACAGGGCAAATTGAGCAGCGGATCTCTTGTCAACAGTGCGGGTGTTCCGCTGCACAATGTGCCCATACATGTGCGTGGAGATTCCCTTGTCCACGCACACCAGCGGAAATAAAATTGCAGCATGCTCTATTTTAGAGTGGAAATGCAGGGATTGCTTCCATTGAAGTCAATGGAAGCCGCCCATGCAACAGCACTTCTGCAATGAGCATTGCAGAAGTGTCACGGATTTGTGTCATTGCCTAGGCGACGGCGCAGGGAAATCTCTACTGCGCATGTACGCCACAGTGCCAGCGGCACATCCGCATTACAGAAGAAAAAAAATTCTGACAGGTCAGCAGGGTCACCAGCAGCGGGCACAGAAGGATTCTGTGCGGGACTTCGACACGAAATCCGTGAGTGCCTGTGTGCATGCGGCCTTACAGATGTAAGCAGTAATATCAAAGCAGTAACCAATTCAAGCAGTAATATCAAAATCAAACCTGTCTGTCCAGCTCTAATGTTACCTAAATTGGCCCTAATTGCTGACTGGTGGAGTATCCCACGCAGCCTAAGCACAATTTCCAACAAGTCCAGTTACAGTCCTGTACTCACACCACATTTCATGATATAGCAGCTCCCCCAGTTTAGCAACACTAGCAAACGGCAGACGTTCCCTATCCTCACCCCAGTTTCCTCCTCACTCCTCTATTTCCTAAGTTACTGGAACGCAAACTTGCATTCCAGGTCCCTCTGCAGAGAACTTTCCCCCACCCCTGGAACCCCAATTAAGCTACACCCTGGGTATTTTCGAGTGAGTATGTACCTCTTACAAATGCTGTTACTGGACCTATCTGTGTTTAGGCTTTAAAAAGGGTGTTATTAATACATGAAACGCGTTGCCTTTATTCCTGTTTGTTGTACTTGTACTTTTTGAAATTTGGCTTTTCATTTTGACCAACTGGACATTTCCTGGGAGGGGGTTTCTTACACCACACACCTCCTTCTCCCCAAGCAAGTGGATTTCCAACAGCAACTTATTCCTCTTATGAGCACGGAAGGGATTTTTTCACCTACAGCTTTTTATCCATACCAAACCCTGTCTGGAATTTTGGACCCCTTGCAGCTCTGCAGTTCCTCCTTCCTGGATGCCCCAACTGGCATAAGAGGTTATCTATGTGCTTGCCAGGACTATAGGTGAGACAGCTGATCCTTCTACCAAAGGGTCTGGCTGTTCACACCAGGTAAGTCTATTTCTCTCTAATTTATCACTTCTACCACTATTTCATATATATTTTGGAGCGCTGTCCTGACCACTCTTTCTCTTGCAGAGTGGCTGATATGTATATGCAGCAGACCAGTGGAGATTTGCTGGCTGGAGAAATCCACACCCAGCCAGCAGAATTATTCCATACCTGTGAAGGTGTGTTCCTAGAAACCTGCAGAACAACAGTTCCTAGCAGCTCAACTTGACACTACCTCCCCTTTAATACCTTCCTGCTATTAGGCATACATTTACGTCCTGCAGGGTCAGGGTATGTATGAAGAGAGATCACAGGGTGACCTTCTTTCATACAGTGCGGGCACTGGCTGTTTATTACAGCTGACACCCGCCGGCAACAGCTCCACTCAGCCACGCTGTTGAGCAGACCTGTTAACCCTTTACATGCTGCTGTCAATTCTGACCGCATCATTTAAATCACAGCTTCCTGCAAGGAGATCGCAGGGAGTCATGTAGGTGTTATGGCAGATGGGGGCCTTCTGAAAGGCCCCAGGGCTGTCTTGACAGAATGTCTATCAAGCCATGCCCAGGGTGAATAATCCTAATTTTGATAGTCTCTCTGGGTATTCCAGTCCTCTCATTCCATTTATTAATTTAGTTGCTCTTCTTTGAACCCCCTTCAGCACTGAAACATCTTTCTTGAACCCCGGGGTCCAGAACTGTACACAGTATTCCATGTGCGGCCTGACAAGTGCCTTATATAGTGGGATGATAATGTTCTCGTCCCTCATCCCTATGCCTCTTTTAATGCACCCCAAGACTTTATTTGCTTTTGCAGCAGCTGACTGGCATTGGTTACTCCAGTTAAATCTACATTTCACTAGTATCCCTCAGGTCTTTTTCTATATCACTTTTCCCTAGCTGTATCCCATTTACTGTATATTGATTAATTGTCTTATATAATTTTGTATCATCTATAAATATTGATATTTTACTGTGCAGACCCTCTATCAGGTCATTGATAAATATATTGAACAGCGTGAGTCAGCTGTTGTGAATAGCCGGTCTCCCACTGCTAGAGACTAGAATATTATGTTCCAACTTTATTGGACGCTGAACAAGCCGGCTTTGTCATGGGCAGGGAGGGCAGGGACAGCAGTCTTCGGCTTCTGCACACCGCTAAGTATGCTCAATCCCACAAAATACCAATGGCCTGCGTGGGGACAGATGCAGAGAAGGCCTTCGATAGGGTCAACTGGCTCTATATGGAAAGAGTTCTTCACAGATTCAACCTTCCTCACCCATTTATCTCTGCAATATTCTCTCTCTATTCTAACCCTCACGCTAGGTTAAAAGTCAACGGCATTCTTTCTCCTCCGTTCGATATTCGTAACGGTACCAGTCAAGGCTGTCCTCTATCACCTACCCTCATCATCCTGTCTATGAAACCTTTGCTCCAGAAGGTGAGACAGGATCTGGGAATAAAAGGACTAAGTCTTGGTGACCAAACATTGACCTCCGCTGCCTTTGCGGATGATATTTTGTTTGTCATTACCGAACCCGAAAAAAGCATACCTAGACTTGCCTTGCTTCTGGAGGAATTCGGTATCCTATCTAATTTCAAATTTAATTTAGCTAAATCTACGATTCTTAATATTTCTGTCCCAGAGGCACGTAGCAGGCTCTTAAGAGCTAGCTCACCCTTCGTCTGGTCAGATACCTGTTTCAATTATTTGGGCATTAAGCTGACTAAAAGGATAGAAAATCTCTTCTCTCGTAATTTCTTACCCTTGATAAACCAAATCAAGTCTCTTCTACGAGCATATGATATACATGCGTGTCATGGTTTGACAGGAAGATCATTTTAAAGTCCTGTGTGCTTCCCATCATCCTCTATAAGATGAGTATGCTCCCAATCCATCTCTCTCTCTCCTTTTTCAAAATTATATGTTCTGCCTTCTCTGGTTTTGTCTGGAGGCAGAGAAGACCATGGTTAGCACAAACTCTTATAATAAATAGACGAACTGAGGGTGGAATAGATTTACCTAGCGTCTGTCACTTTTATCAAGCCATCCAACTTAACTACCGTGTTTCCCGAAAATAGGGCACCCCCTGAAAGTAAGACATAGTAAGACATTTGAAGAAGTCCCAAATATAAGGCACCCCCCGATAGTAAGGCATAGTAAAGTGTGTTTGTATGTAAGCATGCCCGCCGAACAGAACACAAGATCATGCAGCTGTAATGCTTTTTAGCCCGCTGCTGCTATCCCCTACCTTCACTGTCCGTTGCAAAGCAGCTGCATGCAGGACATGAAGACAGTCACCTGCCGCCGATCCCGATGTTCCCTTCCGCGGCCATCGCTTGTAAATGTGCAGGCATGTCAAGAGGCCCGTCCCCTGCTGCCATCCCCGTTGTCTCCTACTGCCAGATGTATTGGTAGATCTGCAGACAGTCAGCCGTTACCCCTTCTCCTGCGGCCGTTCTCCTGTCCCTGCTGTGCTGTACGAGTGTGCTGTCATGAGCTCCCCCTGCTGGCCAGAAAATGTGATACTGTACATTCTGTTCCTGCTGTACAGGTCTGCTGTGATGAGCTCCCCCTGGTGTCCGGAAGCTGCAATATCATCCCTGATTACAAGTGTTCATTTTTTTTGTTAAATAATAAATGTGAATTCTTCTTCACTGAAAAATAAGACACCCCCTGAAAATAAGACGTAGCGCATATTTGGGAGCAAAAATTAATATAAGACATGTCTTATTTTCAGGGAAACAGGGTATTGATGGATCTTACCCATCCCTCTAGGGACCGGATGTTACAAAAACTGGCGACAGACACATATGGTAGCACCTTAATAGAAGATCTTTGGTTGCCAGGCAAAAACATCTACAGATCAAAAAATTCAACCCCTTACTAAGGGGACCCTGTGAGACCTGGGCACACTTCTAGAGAGCTCTTAGCCCCCAGTCCCTCCCTGAAGATGCTGATTTGTGCCCTATATAAATGACTGGGAATCTCTTCTGACCCAGGCGTGATTAGCATTTGGAAGCAATTCTGTGGAGGAGTAGTCAAGGAACTACAAGCACAGACCCACAAACCCCCTGAGGAGATTTTACAATATCTCCTGCCCCTTCAATCACTACAATTTCTGCCAAAAACACATGTTATTAATGCGATTAGACAGTTCATCTCGAAATACAAATCCACTAGACCTATGACCCACTTCGAAAGGACTCTCGATGCATGCAGTCCCCCCACAAAGAAAATCTTGTCTATACATAAATGTTTCATTGGCCCACGGTATCTTCCAAACCATCCTTTCTATCCACTTCGGAAAAGAAACTGAATATTTCACTGTCTAGTGGAGATATTAAAGGGGTTGTCCCGCGGCAGCAAGTGGGTCTGTACACTTCTGTATGGCCATATTAATGCACTTTGTAATGTACATTGTGCATTAATTATGAGCCATACAGAAGTTCCGTTCCGTTCCGTTGCTGGCGTCCCCGTCTCCATGGTGCCGTCTAATTTCAGCGTCTAATCGCCCGATTAGACGCGCTTGCGCAGTCCGGTCTTCTCCCTTCTGAATGGGGCCACTCGTGCCGGAGAGCTGCTCCTCGTAGCTCCGCCCCATCACGTGTGCCGATTCCAGCCAATCAGGAGGCTGGAATCGGCAATGGAACGCACAGAGCCCACGGTGCACCATGGGAGAAGACCTGCGGTCCACCGTGGGTGAAGATCCCGGCGGCCATCTTCGCAAGGTAAGTAAGAAGTCACCGGAGCGCGGGGATTCGGGTAAGTACTATCCGTTTTCTTTTTTAAACCCCTGCATCAGGTTTGTCTCGCACCGAACGGGGGGGCTATTGAAAAAAAAAAAAAAACGTTTCGGCACGGGACAACCCCTTTAAATTAGTTTTAAAAATGGCCCATAGCCTCTCCACCTGTGTCCTTATGCAGGAGAGTCATTATAAGTTACTGGTGAGATGGTATAAAACACTGCAGTGGCTATTCGATTATAAGCTAGCACCTCACAATAAATGTTGGAGATGTGAGAAAGCAGTGGGATCCTTTCTGCATATTTGGTGGGACTGCTTGTTAATCGCTCCTTTCTGGAAGGAGGTTGAAAAGGTCTTGAGACTTCTCTCTGGGCTTTATACTCTCTATCAAAGTAATTTTTCTGTGGAGACTGTTCAAAACGTTCCATCCTCTGAAAAATATATTGATAACACTCCTATTGGACACAGCAAAGGCTCTGATCCCCCTGAAATGGCTCCAGAAAACCCCTCCTTCATTGTTGCAGTGGGAGGAAAAGGTAGACATGATTTGTAATGTAGAAGTATTACTAAGTTGGAAGAGGGGCACTCATGATAGCTTTGTTCAAATCTGGAATCCCTGGCGAACTCTCAGACAAAATTCCTGAGGCTGTCACGGGGACCGATATAGACCCGCGTAACTCACTTTTGCTGAGCACGTAAGGTTGTTTGAGGTGAGGTGTAGTTTCTTTGGCGATGTCTTGATCGCGTAGGCCCCAAGCAGTGGACTCTGACACGGATGGTTGTGATGGTGCTGAGCTTGGAGGCGGAGTAATCAATAGTGACAAGGTCAGATATTGCAGCTTCCTCCCCCCCATACCCCCACATACTCCCCCCTACATTTCCCTTCCACCTCTCTTTTCCCCCTCTTTTTGTTTTCTCTTACGTTGTCATATCTTTTCCTACTCAGTATGATATGCTGGACTGTTTTTTCTTGGTTTGTGTTTTGAACTGGAGTAAAGGTTCAGACCAGGAGAGACCCAGCCAAAAATATGGTACCCAATGGTGGCATTTCTATTTATAGAATGTAATATTTGTTGGCTTCAGATATCTTATATTTTGTATGTAAAAGCGGAAACATCTTTAATAAAAACTGAGGCACAATGTCTTATTTTCAGGGGTGTCTTATAATACCTAGCAGCCTGTGTTTGGGCCCCTCATGCTGCTCTCCATCACTGCTGCAGGCATCCATGTTCTTCTGCATGCTGACAGAGCAGTTCTTCCTGGTAGTAGGGCTTGACTTGCCTCCAGCAAGCTAGTGCATAGTTTTGTTTTTTTGTGTTCTGTGTGAACGTCACGCTGTGTCCATGCTGTGGTGAGGTGTGCCCGGCGGACATGACATATTGCTTTTAGTCACAGCTAGAAAAACATTGTGTAGCAAAAGTTCATTTTGTATAACATTTTGCATATCCACACCACTAACTTGTGCTGAAATAGCCTGCATAATAGTATTGGCAAAGGCAGAAGAAGCAGATTAAGCATAGAAAACAGGGCCATGCTTACCCTTTTATTTGTATAGTGCATACATTTATGGAGGAGAAGAAGGAGGAAGAAAAAGAAGCACTGTTGCTGTTAGGGTTGCTGCTGGGATTTGTCGTACTACATAAGCTTTCAGCAGCATAGCCCCACAGGTGTGGAATGATTGAGCTGGCTGGGTTTGTCTTGTTCCAGCCAGACAATACCCAAGGTCTGTCTATATATATATATATAGACAGACCTTGGGCATTGTCTATATATACCAGTTACTTTGCTAGAGGCTGCTGGTCTTTATCCTGTCTGTTCTGATGTGAGCAGTGTCATGCTCCTGCATCTCTATACAGGTTCTGTTCCATGAGAACTGTGTCATGCTTCTGCATGTCTGTTCTGGTCCGTTCTAGTGTGAGCAGTCTTGTGTTCCTGCTTGTCTGTGCAGGCTTCAGTGTGTTCAGTGGGAACTGTGTTGTGTTTCTTCATGTCTGTGCAGTCTTCTGTATCTTCTATGCATGCGCTGGACATTAGGTGTCTGTGCAGCGTTCAGGATGTTCAGCATGAAGAGTGTCATGCTCCTGCATTTCTGTGCAGCATTCAGGTTATTCCATATGAATAGTGTCATGCTCCTGCATGTCGAAAAAATATGAGATCAAAATGTTGCATGGGTGTTATGGAGGAATAAACAGATTTGTTTTATCTGCATCTCTGGTGCTGCCGCGGATTTACTTTTCTCTATGGTTTATTGGAGTCTTTGATCCTGACTCTCCCTGTGGCTTGTACACTACCATTGGGTCCCACCTTACTGGTCTACGAAGAAGTGCTGTCTGCAAACTACTTTCAAATGCTCCTGCATGTCTGTGCAGCTCTCCGTACGTGTAGTGTGGACTGTATTGCGGTAAATCCTTTATCATCTAGAACAAGCTAGGGCCCTAGGTTCCAGCACGGGGTTGTCCCTATCAGGATGATCATCCCGCATTGCAGGCAGGTTTCCTGGTGTTAATTGTCTCGTTAGTGTAGAGACCAGTGAGACAACAAGGACCCTTGAAGATGGGCTCGCGAGCTTAAGTTTCTTGACCAAAATATGAACTAATACCTCATACATTCTATAGTTATTTCATCTGTTTTTAGCATATGCCAGTCATTCGTTTATGTCTGTCCACGAGTATGAAGTCCATTTTGCAGTTCTGCTGTTCGGTCTGGTTTCCCCAGTTCATGAGTGTGGCATGGTGTTCATGTCTGCTGCTCAGCTATATCCACTGTTTCTGAGTCCAGTCCGCAGTTCTGCAGTTCACGTGCTGGGAAGACTCTGTGGAGTGTTCATGTCCCAGTTTGACGTTACACTTGCAGTGTTGGGATCTAGTTTCAAATTTAACCAAGGGCAACATCTATATGAAGATAAATGAAAGCGATTATTTAGAAACACAGGGAGAACATACAAACTGTATATACATGTTGTCAGATTTGAACCTGTGCTAACTGCTCAGCCACAGAAGCACAACCATTGTTTAGCCAGGATTATTATTGGTTTGGATCTAACTCAACATTTTTCAAAAATTTGGGGAGCCAGCCGAGCCAAACGTTTCAAAAGTTTACTCATCTCTACTCAAGTTATAAAAGATATGGGACTCGGCTACTACTTATTAAGTTGAGATGTTTATCCTAGCCTATCTATTTCTAACAAATAAGTTAGGACATAATTATAAGACTATTTTATTGTGCAAGACATTTGGTTTCTATGGCAGGTTTACACTTATAACGTTTAGAAAGTATATGTGTTGATAACTACTCGTACAACCATTTCACTGCATTGATCAAACATTTCTACATAGTCAACACTATATGAAATTCTTACAACTTTGCTTACTAATTTCACTTGTAAATTCTTTGTGATGTAGTTTAGTAGTGTAGTGATCTGGAAACTATCAACAAGCTGCTGTTCACTGATCTGATAGTCTCATCTGCCACTGTTTAGCACTTTGCATATTTTTACACTCTTGTGTATTGACCATTGGACTTACTAGCTTAATGAAATAACAGATGTTAAGAGTATCTTAAGCTGGGTTCACAGCTGCACTGGAGGCTTCATTCGGATCTGCGCTGTTTCAACTGGGCAACATGCTGGAAGCTGGAAGAACACTCCTATAGTCAATGGGGTCTGTCCACCATCGATGCCGAAAATGACGCTTCTGGGTTTTCACATGTTCCGCTCCTAGGAACTGAGCCAAACAACGCAAACCTACAGTACTAATGTGATTCTAGCCTTGCCTGTGTATTGATGGTTGTACTAAAACATATTTCAACATTGAAAAAAGAAAAACATGAAATGTACAAGGTGTAACAGAAATTTGTCAACAACAGTCCCTAATATCCCTCATTTTACTGGTTACTGTACAGATGTAGAAAGGTTTAACCCAGTTCTTAATGCGTTAAGAAAAAGTTCTGGGTCACAGCTTGTCTTGTCAATAGATTTTCAATGGCCTTTGTTGTGTCAAGATAATGTATTGTGGAAAGATATCACAATTACATTAAAATTTGCTTGCTATTTACAATGAAATGTTACAGTCGCTGCTTTTTTAAAAAGTACAACATTACATGTCATAAGTGTCTGATTGATGTTATCTATAAGGCAGCTAAATGAGTAGTTGAACGAGAAAAACATATTGGAAGTAACACTGTTATTGTAAAGGTGTAGAGAGTAGCAAAGATTAATGAGACAACAGCTAATATAGGTACTGTACATACTAAGGGTCATAATAAGTTTTTCTCTTTTCCTTGGGTAAATAGGGTTTGACACTCGATACTGCTGGTTCAGATGTTTGTTTTCATTCTCATGAGCTTCTTCTACCCTCCTAATGTTTTAGCAGTGCAACATCAAAGGGCATTAAGTGCATACCTTCTAGGCTTCTTGTGAGACTTTATAAGGAAAACATGCTTGTGCCCTTAAAATTTGCAGCCACTATTTAACATGTTTTTATGTTCAAAAAGATTTTATTGGACTTTCATATAGAAATTACATTTACCTTTTAGCTATAAAACATTGCTTACTGAACTGCTTACCATAACCGAAAGATATTTTCCACATACATACTTAACACTACTAGGTTTGAGAACTACTTTCATCACCATGAATAATTCACTTTCTTATTCAAGTATAGAAAAAGGAATAAACATTTTGTCATTATTCCATATCATCCTGATGAGATCCCACCCAACGAGCCCCCTGGTCATCAGGCCCTAAGGACCTCCTGGGCAGCGCCCAACAAGCACAACACTGCCCCCCTTCAACATCTTTTCCGGTCTAAAAATATATGAAAGTACATGTATAAAATTAGAGAAGAATTTCAAAGTAAGCGAGAAGGAGAAAAAAAAGGGAGTCAGAAAGAAGAATTTAGGAGGAGGGTTCCCTGAGATCACAAACCAAGATTATTTATGGATTTTTTTTAGATTTCTGCACTTAGTCACTTATACTCTCTCACGTACAGATCTGCTCCTCAGCCAAGACGTGAGTGAGGGAGAGTCTCGTAACTCCACCCAGACAGCCAAGGTAACATAGAATTTTGAGTATTCTGTTTTGAGATCACTGCATTTAAGTTCCTCATTGAACATGTTTTAAATGAAAAAAATAATAATAATAGTAATAATAACTTTCAATAAAATAGCAAATCAATGTGTGTTTCTGTTCCTCACAAAGAATTTACACTGAAAAACAAAATCCTTTTAGCTATGTCAGCATGATGGAAGAAGTCAACAAATTGACTCTCTTCGGGAGGTGGGAGTAGTATACTCTTTAAAGCAAATACTCCAAGTTCACGCAATAGGTGGTTCTACGGCACTCTCTTTTCTGAGTATAGCATATTTTGTACCATTACCTCTAAAAGCTCTTCGACCTGTTGATAAAATGCTTTTTCTTAAATAGGACAGCATATTAGAGATGAGCGAGCACCAAAATGCTCGGGTGCTCGTTACTCGGGACGAAATTATCGTGATGCTCGAGGGTTCGTTTCAAATAACGAACCCCATTGAAGTCAATGGGCGACCCGAGCATTTTTGTATATCGCCGATACTCGCTAAGGTTTCCATTTGTGAAAAACTGGGCAATTCAAGAAAGTGATGGGAACGACACAGAAACGGATAGGGCAGGCGAGGGGCTACATGTTGGGTTGCATCTCAAGTTTCCAGGTCCCACTATTAAGCCACAATAGCGGCAAGAGTGCCCCCCCCCTCCCAACAATTTTTACTTCTAAAAAGCCCTCATTAGCAATGCATACCTTAGCTAAGCACCACACTACCTCCAACAAAGCACAATCACTGCCTGCATGACACTCCGCTGCCACTTTTCCTGGGTTAAATGCTGCCCAACCCCCCCCCCTGCACGACCCAGTGTCATCAGCGCACACCAAATTGTCCCTGCGCAGCCTTCAGCTGCCCTCATGCCACACCACCCTCATGTCTATTTATAAGTGCGTCTGCCATGAGGAGGAACCGCAGGCACACACTGCAGAGGGTTGGCACAGCTAGGCAGCGACCCTCTTTAAAAGGGGCGGGGTGATAGCCCACAATGCTGTACAGAAGCAATGAGAAATCCAATCCTGTGCCACCTCCATCTGGAGCTGCACACGTGGGCATAGCAATGGGGAACCTATGTGCCACACACTAATCATTCTGTCAAGGTGTCTGCATGCCCCAGGGAGACCGCGGTTTTTTTATAATAAGTCACAGGCAGGTACAACCCTGCAATGGGAATTCCGTGTGCACCCACAGCATGGGTGGCTCCCTGGAACCCACCGGCTGTACATAAATGTATCCCATTGCAGTGGCCTGGACAGCAGAGCTAACGTCAGATTAAATGCAGATGGGCTTCGGCCCACACTGCATGCCCCAACCCGACCGGGGTTTTTAATTCATAGACACAGGCAGGTACAACTCCCTATTGTGAAGTCCCTGTGGACCCACAGCATGGGTGGCTCCCTGGAACCCACCGGCGGTTTATAAATATATCCCATTGCAGTGCCCAGCACAGCTGAGGTAATGTCATGTTTAATGCAGGTGGGCTTCGGCCCACACTGCATGCCCCAGTCAGACTGGGGTTCTTTAGAAGTGGACACATGCAGTTACAACTCCGTGTGGACCGACAGCATGGGTGGGTGCCAGGAAGCCACCGGCGGTACATAAATATATCCCATTGCAGTGCCCAGCACAGCTGAGGCAATGTCATGTTTAATGCAGGTGGGCTTCGGCCCACACTGCATGCCCCAGTCAGACCGGGGTTCTTTAGAAGTGGACACATGCAGTTACAACTCCGTGTGGACCGACAGCATGGGTGGCTCCCTGGAACCCACCGGTGGTACATAAATATATCCCATTGCAGTGCCCATCACAGCTAATGTAATGTCAGCTTTAATGCAGGTGGGCAAAAAATTAATTGGATTACACTGTAGGCGAGGGCCCCAAAAAATTGGTGTACCAACAGTACTAATGTACGTCAGAAAAATTGCCCATGCCCAGCCAAGAGGGCATGTGAAACCCATCAATCACTTTGGTTAATGTGGCTTAATTTGTAACTAGGCCTAGAGGCAGCCCAGTTAAAATAAAAATTGGTTCAGGTGCGTTTCAACGCTTTAATGAGCATTGAAACGTATGAAAAATTGTTTACAAAAATTATATGACTGAGCCTTGTGGCCCTAAGAAAAATTGCCCGTTCGGCGTGATTACGTCAGGTTTCAGGAGGAGGAGCAGGAGGATGAATATAATACACAGATTGATGAAGCTAAAAGGTCCCCGATTTTTATGGTGATAGAGAACGATGCTTCCATCCGCTGGTGCAGGCTACGTATTGTTTAGGTATGGCTGCTGTCCGCTGGTGGAGAAGAAAAGTCTGGGGAAATCCAGGCTTTGTTCATCTTGATGAGTGTAAGCCTGTCGGCACTGTCGGTTGACAGGCGGGTACGCTTATCCGTGATGATTCCCCCAGCCGCACTAAACACCCTCTCTGACAAGACGCTAGCCGCAGGACAAGCAAGCACCTCCAGGGCATACAGCGCGAGTTCAGGACACGTGTCCAGCTTCGACACCCAGTAGTTGTAGGGGGCAGAGGCGTCACGGAGGACGGTCGTGCGATCGGCTACGTACTCCCTCACCATCCTTTTACAGTGCTCCCGCCGACTCAGCCTTGACTGGGGAGCGGTGACACAGTCTTGCTGGGGAGCCAGAAAGCTGTCAAAGGCCTTAGAGAGTGTTCCCCTGCCTGTACTGTACATGCTGCCTGATCTTGGCGCCTCCCCTGCTACCTGGCCCTCGGAACTGCGCCTTCTGCCACTAGCGCTGTCGGATGGGAATTTTACCATCAGCTTGCCCGCCAGGGTCCTGTGGTATAGCATCACTCTCGAACCCCTTTCCTCTTCGGGTATGAGAGTGGAAAGGTTCTCCTTATACCGTGGGTCGAGCAGTGTGTACACCCAGTAATCCGTAGTGGCCAGAATGCGTGTAATGCGAGGGTCACGAGAAAGGCATCCTAACATGAAGTCAGCCATGTGTGCCAGGCTACCTGTACGCAACACATGGCTGTCCTCACTAGGAAGATCACTTTCAGGATCCTCCTCCTCCTCCTCCTCCTCAGGCCATACACGCTGAAAAGATGACAGGCAAGCAGCATGGGTACCCTCAGCAGTGGGCCAAGCTGTATCTTCCCCCTCCTCCTCATGCTCCTCCACCTCCTCCTCCTCAACGTGCTGAGATATACACAGGAGGGTGCTCTGACTATCCAGCGACATACTGTCTTCTCCCGCCTCCGTTTCCGAGCGCAAAGCGTCTGCCTTTATGCTTTGCAGGGAACTTCTCAAGAGGCATAGCAGAGGAATGGTGACGCTAATGATTGCAACATCGCCGCTCACCATCTGGGTAGACTCCTCAAAGTTTCCAAGGACCTGGCAGATGTCTGCCAACCAGGCCCACTCTTCTGTAAAGAATTGAGGAGGCTGACTCCCACTGCGCCGCCCATGTTGGAGTTGGTATTCCACTATGGCTCTACGCTGCTCATAGAGCCTGGCCAACATGTGGAGCGTAGAGTTCCACTGTGTGGGCACGTCGCACAGCAGTCGGTGCACTGGCAGATTAAACCGATGTTGCAGGGTGCGCAGGGTGGCAGCGTCCGTGTGGGACTTGCGGAAATGTGCGCAGAGCCAGCGCACCTTTCCGAGCAGGTCTGACAAGCGTGGGTAGCTTTTCAGAAAGTGCTGAACCACCAAATTAAAGACATGGGCCAGGTATGGCACGTGCGTGAAGCTGCCGAGCTGCAGAGCCGCCACCAGGTTACGGCCATTGTCACACACGACCATGCCCGGTTGGAGGCTCAGCGGCGCAAGCCAGCGGTCGGTCTGCTCTGTCAGACCCTGCAGCAGTTCGTGGGCCGTGTGCCTCTTCTCTCCTAAGCTGAGTAGTTTCAGCACGGCCTGCTGACGCTTGCCCACCGCTGTGCTGCCACGCCGCGTGACACCGACTGCTGGCGACGTGCTGCTGCTGACACATCTTGATTGCGAGACAGAGGTTGCGTAGGAGGAGGGGGAGGGTGGTTTAGTGGAGGAAGCATACACCGCCGCAGATACCACCACCGAGCTGGGGCCCGCAATTCTGGGGGTGGGTAGGACGTGAGCGGTCCCAGGCTCTGACTCAGTCCCAGCCTCCACTAAATTCACCCAATGTGCCGTTAGGGAAATATAGTGGCCCTGCCCGCCTGTGCTTGTCCACGTGTCCGTTGTTAAGTGGACCTTGGCAGTAACCGCGTTGGTGAGGGCGCGTACAATGTTGCGGGAGACGTGGCCATGCAGGGCTGGGACGGCACATCGGGAAAAGTAGTGGCAACTGGGAACCGAGTAGCGCGGGGCCGCCGCCGCCATCATGCTTTTGAAAGCCTCCGTTTCCACAAGCCTATACGGCAGCATCTCCAAGCTAAACAATTTGGCTATGTGCACGTTTAACGCTTGAGCGTGCGGGTGCGTGGCGGCGTACTTGTGCTTGCGCTCAAACACTTGCGATAGCGAGGGCTGGACGATGCGCTGACAGACATTGGTGGATGGGGCCGAGGACAGCGGAGGTGAGGGTGTGGGTGCAGGCCAGGAGACGATAGTGCCTGTGTCCTGAGAGGGGGGTTGGATCTCAGTGGCAGGTTGGGGCACAGGGGGAAAGGCAGTGGTGCAAACCGAAGGCGGTGAACGGCCTTCGTCCCACCTTGTGGGGTGCTTGGCCATCATATGTCTGCGCATGCTGGTGGTGGTGAGGCTGGTGGTGGTGGCTCCCCGGCTGATCTTGGCGCGACAAAGGTTGCACACCACTGTTCAGCGGTCGTCTGCACTCTCAGTGAAAAACTGCCAGACCTTTGAGCACCTCGGCCTCTGCAGGGTGGCATGGCACAAGGGGGCGCTGTGGGAAACAGTTGGTGGATTATTCGGTCTGGCCCTGCCTCTACCCCTGGCCACCACACTGGCTCTTCCAACCTGCCCTGCTGCTGCACTTGCCTCCCCCTCTGAAGACCTGTCCTCAGTAGGCTTAGCAAACCAGGTGGGGTCAGTCACCTCTTCATCCTGCTGCTCTTCCTCCGAATCCTTGTGCGCTCCTCCCTCGGACTTACTCCAATTACTACTACCTGAGTGATAGACAACTGTGTCTCATCGTCATCGTCCTCCTCACCCACTGAAAGCTCTTGAGACAGTTGCCGGAAGTCCCCAGCCTCATCCCCCGGACTCCGGGAACTTTCCAAAGGTTGGGCATCGGTCACGACAAACTCCTCCAGTGGGAGAGGAACCATTGCTGCCCATTCTGGGCAGGGGCCCGAGAACAGTTCCTGGGAGTCTGCCTGCTCCTCAGAATGTGTCATTGTAATGGAGTGAGGAGGCTGGGAGGAAGGAGGAGCAGCAGCCAGAGGATTCAGAGTTGCAGCAGTGGATGGCGCAGAACTCTGGGTTGTCGATAGATTGCTGGATGCACTTTCTGCCATCCATTACAGGACCTGCTCACGCTGCTCATTTTCTAATAAAGGTCTTCCGCATGGACCCATTAATTGTGAGATGAATGTGGGGACGCCAGAAACGTGCCTTTCTCCTAATCCCACAGCAGTCGGCTGCGATACACCTGGATCAGGAGCGCGGCCTGTGCCCACACCCTGACTTGGGCCTCCACGTCCTCGCCTGCGTCCACGTCTCTAGGCCTACCCCTACCCCTCAGCATGGTGTATTACCAGTAGTGCAGAAACAGAACGCTGCAATTAAATGTGCCGCTTATTGGCCTGTGGTTGGAGGCTGACTTCGCTTACGGAACGCACAGCAGAGGCAGGTAAGAATTTTGCGCAAGCCTGCTGTAACACTTAGCTGGCTGCGTATTAATTAGGACTACTACCCCCAGCAGAGACGCAGTACACTCAGGACGGTCACAGGCAGCCCAAATAGATTTTTTTGTCCCTGAGGACGTAATGCTCTGTACGCCCGATATACAAAAAAAAAAAAAAAAGTGCAACACTGCAAAAAGCAGCCTCAACAGTACTGCACACGGTCAGATGTGGCCCTAAGACGGACCGTTGGGGTTCTTGAAGCCTAAAATCACTCCTAACACTCTCCCTATAGCAGCTCCAGCAAGACAGCACTTTCCCTGAGCTATGTCAGAATGCATCTGTGGCGAGCCGCGGGAGGGGCCGATTTATATACTCGGGTGACACCTGATCTCGCCAGCCACTCACTGCAGGGGGGTGGTATAAGGCTGGAACATCACAGGAGGAAGTTGTAATGCCTTCCCTGTCTTTCTATTGGCCAGAAAAGCGCGCTAACGTCTCAGAGATGAAAGTGAAAGTAACTCGAACATCGCGTGGTGCTCACCTCTAGTAACGAGCATCTCGAACACGCTAATACTCGAACGAGCATATCCAGATACCAAATCTGCTTTAAAACATTAGTTTATATCCAGTGTTGAAATCTACTGTAAGTTAATGTGTTTTAGTGTAGATGGACCCTCATATGAGGAAGGTGTTCCCAACCCACAGGTCTGGTCTACAGAGAGTAAAAGAGATGAAAAAGGAGGGTGGAGCAAGACCTAGTGAGGGTGGTGGAATATTTCTGGAGTTCAAAGTGTTTCCAATGATGGAGTATTTCAAATGATGAAGGTGCTGCCAACCAGATGAGGCTCCACCAGGGTGGGCGTGAGTGTAGCGAAAAGAATGTGGAAAAATACTGGTATGGGGGCACAACCCTCTAAGCTACAGAGAGGAAGTGGCAGATACCATTCCGGCACATGTCCCGAAATGCCAGATAGGGTGTACTTTAGTTTCTGACACCGCGGCCTGGTGTTTCAGTCCAAGGTAGCAGAACCTTTTTTTCCCGGTCATCGTTTTCCTCATTTCCAGAAGAACATGGAGAAGCATTATTATGCCACATAGTATACTGCCGAATGTTAACTTTACTGGAACTTGAACAAGGGCAGTTTTTAACAAAATGTTCAAAGGCACTCTTATGCAGCAATATTGGCTCATGTTTTTCAGGTATCCCACCAACAGGTCTGATAGATTGCGATGGCTGCCTCTTCCAGAGCGATGTGTCAGTGGAGTATCTGCAATCTTTCCTGAATTCATAGCTTCTAGCTCAATATTCGAGCTGACCTGTTATCGGAACAGAGTAGGACCACCGTAGTGTTTTTTTCTTGCTCTGAGGGAGAGAGCTGGAGACCAGGATAACAAACTGTCTTTCCTCACCAAGGAGACACGCTTACTGGTGCCAACCTGAACTTCCGCCTTTCTTTAGAGGCCATACAGCGCAACCACTGGCCATAAAGCAACATGTACCAACTAATACAAGTCAGAAGGGCAGAGAAAAACAAAAGTAAGAGGTAACAACTGCTCCACCTCTACATTACGATACATTGATATTTCCATTTTGAAAACACTTTATTGTGTTGCTTGTTAGTTTTTTCTTGATATGAGTGTCTTTACCAAAGTATTTTTGCCTCATTAATTGATACAGCAAAAATGAACTCAAGTATCAAACTGACACTATGTACGACAATATCTTTTCACAGTGTATAGATTGGTAGTGGTTTTGTGGTCTGGTTGTTTTATAGATAACTTCCTGCTTGTGTGGAGATCGGACTCAATCCTTTTTTGCTTACATAAACACATATGAATGGTAATAGTACTCATGTGGTTTGCCTACTGGAATGGCCCTTGCGCTGCTCAGGCTACACGAGACACATGTTCAAAGTCAGAATGGCTGAACACGTTGCAAGTGCAGTATCACTGGAACTTTCTCATGCATAATTTGTTCAACTTGTCAGAATATATTTGAGACATTTATAGGGGTAACTAGCTGATATACCTGGCTTCGCCAGAGTTAATTTGGTACTGGTGTTTATCTGGTGTTCACACGGAAAATCTTATGAAGTCATGGTTACTTTAAAGATACCGTAAAAACATATGTTCACCATTTTGCATAGTTCTCTGTGTTACCCAGGAAACACCACGGGGAGGTAACCATGCGACGTTTCCTTTATATAAAATGACATCAGGAAGTGAGAGAATTAGATTTCAGATGTAAAATTTGGACCCTAATTCTTTTGCACTTAGAATTGAATAATCGAGTTGGGACCCATTAACTTTTCCTATTTATGACATAATCAATGCCCGTGCTAAATTTCAAGTTTCTATGACATTGGGAAGTGAGAGAATTAGATTTCGTACGTAAAATGTGGACGCTAATTCTTTTGCGCTTAGAGTTGAATAATCGAGGTGGGACCCATTAACTTTTCCTATTTATGACATAATCAATGCTCGTGCCAAATTTCACGTTTCTATGACACCGGAAAGTGAGAAAATTACATTCCGTACGTAAAATTTGGACGCTAGTTCTTTTGCGCTAGAATTGAATTATCGAGTTGGGACCCATTAACTTTTCCTATTTATGACATAATCAATGCTCGTGCCAAATTTCACGTTTCTATGACACTGGAAAGTGAGAAAATTACATTCCGTACGTAAAATTTGGACGCTAATTCTTTTGCGCATAGAATTGAATAATTGAGTTGGGACCCATTAGCTTTTCCTATTTATGACATAATCAATGCGCGTGCCAAATTTTAAGTTTCTATGACATTGGGAAGTGAGAGATTTAGATTATGTACGTTAAATTTCGACGCTAATTCTTTTGCGCTAGAATTGAATAATCGAGTTGGGACCCAATTACTTTTCCTATTTTGGAGATAATCTATGCTTGTGCCAAAATTCATGTTTCTACGACATCGGGAAGTTGGAGAACTTTTGGCGAGTCAGTCAGTGAGTGAGTCAGTGAGGGCTTTCGTCTTTATATATACAGTTATGACTACTCTCTGAGCCACAGTCATTGACAGCGATAATAAACCCATATGTGGAGGCGAGTGGCAACGAAGCTCTTAACAAGAAAAGCCTTTTGCATTCTGGAGCTTGGATCAAAGGTTCCAGGTGGTTTGAATCTCAGATCTGAGCTTATATGTATTGATTTTTTTCAATATTTTTAACTGGCAAGTTTTTTCAGCCATATTTGTATTATGATTATAATTTTTGAAATGCTATCATTTCAATAATTACAATTATTGATTTGGGTGGCCACAAGACTGATTGAATTGGTCCACTCCAAGTTTTTTCAGTGGTTTTGCTCTTGCATAATTGTTAGTCTAAAACATGTAAGCAATCTATTTGCTATCAGGCTGTACATCCTAACAGTTTAACCCTCTGATGTAATACATTTTGGGATTTTATTTTCTATTGATGCTGGAGATATCTTCTTTTGGTCCTTCAAGCATTATTTGAGAACTGGCAGGGTGTTTAGATCTCTGTGCTTCCATGTCCTTCCAATTTCCTGGTGGCGAGTTGATACATACTAGGGCAGGTTTGCTATTGGAAATGCACTAGTTTTCTGGTGTAAATTAATCTGGTTTTTAGATGCTTTTTTATCATATAATTTTTATTGCAAGTTTATCATTTTACAACATAAAACAAACAAAAAAAGCCCACCCTCAATGCTCTTCCACAGCATTAGGTGCACCATTATAACCTCACAAGTATTCACAAAGCAACCAGTTCTATCATCTATAGAGCCTCCGCCTCTATCCATAAAAGAGCAAGTACCTATCAATTTATTGATGACTTCTAGACTGCTCTTAAAGGAAACGTTCTGTCTTTGGTTAAGGAAGCCATAGCCAGTCCCGACTCATATAGCCATATGGACCATATGCAGTATCTTCAAATTTTCGGGATGTTCCTCTCTTAAGATATATCAGCTTTTCCACCAATATAGGCCAATTTATATTTAACGATAAATTCTCGTAGTAAGAGGGGTGGGGTTCCTGTAGCGACTTGGAGGCAATACATTTTCTAGCCATATATAACGATTTGGCCATGGCCAGCTTCATAGAGTCCAAAATGGGTAATTAATGTAAGTACCCAAGAATGCATACACATGCCATTGGTGAGATAGTAATGTGATATATCAAACTAAGAATACACAGCACATCTGATTTTAAAGCATGGCAGCCTGGAGTAAGCCATCATCAAAAGTCGTAGATTAGATCTGTTACAAAGGGGCAATTATCTCCAGTTTAAAATCATAAAGAAACTGTGGCGTCCTATAGATCTTGTATAATAAATAATGTTGTGATAATCTATGGGCTTCACTAAGTTACAATTTTGAAATATTTGCCAGGACTTCATACCATTGTCCCTCTTCAATTGGCTTAAGGCCGCCTTCCCAATTCGTCATGCTCTAGGAATAACAAGCAGCGATAGGGCTTCAAGATGAGACCCCTTGAAATCTCTGCTACTTGTGGCATGTCCGTAATTGGACTAATAATAAACTTTAGGGTTTTTCCTTCTCTCTGTGGCAGTTCTGTAGACAGGGCATGATGCATATTCCTTACACTGTGTTGAGAATTGTTTAAGTGTTCCCTCAGTAGAATATATGATAGACAATGGATATCTTTTAATTTCCAGCTAGTAAGTCCCTCCAGGCTGGCTGCTCAGGCAACTATGCAGTGTCCCAAATTGGTGTGCTCTGTGTGAATTTGACAATACCCTGAATATCTATCACCCTCCACAACACTTTATGACTCATATACAATGTAAGCATTTGCTCCTGGGACAACTTAAATTTATTTGCCTCTAAAGCCTCAATCAGATTATCAACATGCAGGTAAGAATGTAAAAAAATCCCCATTGCCGCCTAGATCAGCCCGTCCCCTGCAATTGCTGCATTTGAGCAGCCAAATAATACAATCCTTGATTTAACACGGCAGCATCCAAGGAGCGGCCTAGGAGACATTGGGGTAAAGTTTGGGCCCTGTCATGGAGCTCTACCATCTCCCACCCTGAGTGTAGCAAGGGGACCCGTCCAAGGAACCGAGGGCAGGCTATTAAGTGGGGGTAACCCAACTGTGGTTTACCTTCAGTCTTTGTCACAGGTGACGCTACTGTTCCGTCCTCTGTGGTGAATTCAGCAGTTGTAATAAAGAGTCCACACACACAGAGTTGAGTTTTCAAGGCTGAATCGAGAACAGTCGGTAAAACTTGTTTACTTGAAGAATAACTTGAAGAACAGTACAAAACAATTTATATCCACCATCAGGACACTAGTGCAGGAGGATTTAGGGTGTGACAAGCAGGAATCACGGAATGACAGTTGAATCCAAAGGCCATGTTATCTGCAGGGTTCTGTTGATGGCCAATCTTCTTCTCTATCTCTCTCTAACTCTCTGCCAGTAAACACTCGAGCTCCAGTGTAAGCACTCAGCGCTGCATGGTGGGCTCTCGCATACTTGTGGTTCTTCTAGTTCTTAACATAGAGGCCTGGGTAGATTGGGCCCAGGGCACATACATAGCAATCGCTCTGCTTCTTCCATTTTCACTACACACAGACTGAAGGTATCTGTGTGCAGGCAGGCTCTCCAACTCGCACTCCTAGGAGAGACTAAAAAGACAGACCGACTAGACTCATACACCTTGCAACCACATATATATAACAAGGTCCGATGACATACAACAAGATACGTTTTCCAGCCTTAACCCAGACAGTAACCCATTTATTGCTACAGCTATGCAATACACATCAAATGCACTGAAATAGAAGACACCGACAATACATAGGCACAATGTTAGGTTGTGCTGCTGGAGTTTGTAGTACTCCATGTTCCAGGAGCACATCTGCACAGGTGAGGGTTAATTGAGCTGGCTGGGTGTTGTTGCTCAGGTCAGCCCATCCCATGGGTCTGGTGCTAGATATATACCCCAGCCCCATTGCAAGAGGAAGCTGTATTTCCTAAGTCTTGTCTGCTGTGTGAGTAGTGTCTGGTCAGCTCGCAGCTTGCTGTGTGAGTAGTGTCTGGTCAGCTTGCAGCTTGCCGAGTGTTTAGTGTCTAGTCAGCTTGCAGCTTGCTATATGTGTAGTGTCTGGTAGGCTTGCTGGGTGTTTGGTGTCCTGTGCTACCTCTTTAGTGTCTTGCTAGAGTAGGGACTGTAAAACACGAGGAGCCTTGTCACGGTCTTGCAGCTTAAGTTCATTGGCCAATGTACGAACTAATTCCTCGCTTTTATATTCAGTGTTACCTTCTGCTTTAGTGTGTGAGGTTGTGTGGTAAGTTTGTGCATTTAATGTGTTAGTTCCGCCTGGTTACGAGTCTCACCCTTTCAGAGAGAACAAGCCCGAGGTTCCAGTGTGGGGCCACCTTTATTGAAGTGATTGCTCTTCTTGTTAGGTGGGGTCTCGCCATCTTCCCTTCAGCTCAGGGTCAGTTTCCCCGAACCCGTGTCTTCGGGTCACTTCATGTGTGCCCAGTGCTTAGTTGCCCACACAAACGTAACACAGAAAACATACGTAAATCATTCAGAAATCTCTAGAAACTTTTGTACACTAACTTCTGTACACTACAACACCAATAAGCCCCCCTCAGCTTTACCTCTATGAAGCATCTCTAGTTTAATCCTAGCCACCCCTCTGTCCCAAAACAAGTCCTGGAACAGACCAGTAACTGTCCAAACAACTTTTTCAGGAATCCACCCCGGGTATTACGAATAATATATAACAATTGAGGCATCCATATCAGTTTAATACGATTGATCCATCCTACAACAGATACTGGACGTTTAGGCCAGAGATCCCTTTTCCACCTAAACTTTCAAATAAGTAGTGGGATAGGTTAAGGTGCTCATAGTGCCTTATAGTCACTGAGACTCTTATACTACGATATGTAATATCTGAGCAACACTTTAAGGGAAGAAGCAAATCAGCTATATCTGCTGATCCGCCATCAACCATTAGGAGCTCTGACTCATCCCAATTAATAGATAAGCCAAAATATTGTTCTAACAGATCAATAGCTGACATACGAATTTGTAAGGATGTCCCAGCATCACCTAGGAAGAGTAACATATTGTCCGTATATAGGGCAATTTTCTTCTCATGTCTCCCGCATTGAAATCCTACAATACTTATATGTGCCTTGATGCATCTGGCTAGAGGCTCTAGGTCAATCACAAATAACAAGAGACAACACGGCAAACACCTCAGATATGGTATAACACCGTTCACTCGCACTCTGGCTCTGGGCCTCTGGCCTCCCTATATACTGTGTTTCCCCGAAAATAAACTCTACTCCTATTTTCAGGGGAACGTGGGGGTCTTGAAATATAACCCCCCTGAAATTAAGCCCTAGCAAATTGAAAACAAAAAACATCAATACTCACCTAGTCGGCGGCATCTGAGTATCTCACGCTGGTCCCCGTGACTGTGACAGGCTGCTGTGTCCTCTGCACTGTCACAGAACTCTCCTTCTGGTGACAGGGGTTTGAATACCCCACGTCAAGCAAGCGAGTTCTGTGATTGGATTGAGCGCCAGCCAATCAGAGCTGATTGGCTGAGCCAAATTACTTGTGAGCCAATCACAGCACTCGTTTGTTGCAGGCAGGGTATTCAAAGCCCTGTCACCAGAAATAGAGTTCTGTGTGAATGGTTAGGACACTGCAGCCTGCCGCATTGCCGCCAGAGTGCAGCAGCGCCAGTGACCCAGGCGCCATGGACCATATAAGCCCCTCCCCCACAATTAGACACTGTGCCTCTTTTGGGGTGAAAAATTAATATAACACAGTGTCTTATTTCCAGGGAAACACGGTAGTAATTGAATAGTGGCAATAAAGGAAGGACCAATGGGTCTTTCCCGGGTTCAGTATAACTACCACTACTGCCTCTTTTATGGATTCTGGTAGGCGTCCTCTGTCTCTTGGAAAACCTACAAAAGTCAGGAAACAGCAGATCTCAGAATTTTTTGTAAATCTCCCCTGGTAGGCAATCTAACTGCGATGCCTTATTATTAACCAGCTCAGTTATAGCCTACTGCAACTACTCCAGTGTCAGTGCAGAGTCAAGAAATTCTTTGTTTGTGATAAAGTCAGCAGGTCAATGGCAGCTAGATCAGAAGCTATATGCTCTGTAGACACCCGCAGCCTAGATTGATAAAGGTCGCTATAGAAGTTCTTAAAGGTATCAGTATCGTTATTAAGTCTCCAGAAGGGGACCTCAACAGTGAAACATAGGAGGAGCCCGTCTGAGATTTGGCGAGCACTGCTACCGTGTTTCCCCGAAAATAAGACAGTGTCTTATATTAATTTTTGTTCAAAAAGGTTTAACTTTTTTACATGTATAGCTGCCTGGACACTATTTAAATTGACTTTTTTAATTAACTGTTAGCAGGGCTTAATTTTGGAGTAGGGCTTATATTTCAAGCATCCTCAAAAAGCCTGAAAAATCATTTTGCATCCTCAAAAATTCTGGAAAATTATGCTATGTCTTACTTTCAGGGAATGTCTTATTTTCAGGGAAAAAGGGTAACATATGACCCGCTCTTACTCCCTCCTCATAGTAAAATTGATTTTTAAAGAAATTTTATTCTCAACTACATAAAAAAGATGCTGCTGAAGTATGTCTTTCACTTCCTGCCAATGTGCTTGATGTCATTCACTTGGGAGAGCAATATAAGCCTACCCTGTCTCATCTACCCACCGATTTTGGCACAATTTTTGTTGAAAATTAAGCCAATGAATGGGTTGTATAAAATTAGACTAGATGTCAGATTTATCATGTCAGCAGTGCCATTGTGATACATCTGGTGCATTTAAAGACTTTCTAGTCTAAGTCTGCTCTGTCCAGCTATTAGAAAATATATTAGTAAATCTGCCCCACTATTTATTTGCATTCCATGATTTAGCAGGTCTAGAAGAAAGTGTATCAAGACTCTGCAGCAGCAGAAAACTTTAAACTTTTCTTTTAATCATAATTAAAAAACCTTTATTTACCTTATTTTTACAGTCCCAATACTGGAGTTGAACTTGTGATTGTTTGATCTGTCATACAATATACTGCAATACTTCGGTAATGCAGTATATTGTAATTTTGCCTGCATTTTATTGAATCCTGCCAAAGCCCGCTTCATACAAATCCTGTGCATTTTTGACATAAACGTACACTGGATGTCACCAAGGTGTTCCTGCTGTGCCGGTGATTTTTATCAGTATTACAACACACAGGAGTATGGAGCCACTGGCATAACAATAGTGGATGCAGGGGATGCAGTTGCACCCGGGCCCAGGAGCCTTAGGGGGCCCACAAGGCCTCTCTTCTCCATATAGGGAGCCCAGTACTATGAATAAAGCATTATAGTTGGGGGCCCTGTTACAGGTTTTGCATTGGGGCCCAGAAGCTTTAAGTTATGCCTCTGCGTTAAGGGGTCAAGAGAAGTTGGGGGACCCCTAGATCAACTTTTACCCATGAGCCTTTAGTAACATCCCTGTATGGAGCAAAAGCTGTTGCTCCGACCCCTGTGTAGTGGCCGACTCTTTCACTGCAGGTACAGCTCCCTTTAATTTTTCTTGCAGTTACAAGTTCCAGCCACTACACAGGGGTCGGAGCATCAGGTTCCACTCTGTACCCCTGTGTGTAACAGATCTAGTAGTGAGCAACCGAACATCTTATTGGCCAGTGTCCCGGGGGGCAGACCCCAAGCAATCAACTATTGATGACCTATCCTGAGGAAAGATAATCAGTAGTATTTCCCTGGAATACCCCATTTAATATAATAGTGCAGGCAGAGTGCCGCCAATTATTAATGTTGTCCTTCAAGTAAGCCACCCAAAAAGAAATGATGCTTAGTGCACAGACCACCCTACAGGGTCTGTAAGCTATTAGCGTTTTAAGCATCGAAAGTTTTATTACGGCCCATTGAAGTAGCATAATCTGAGAATGCAGCCCCCAGACCATAAAAGGTGGCGCACCCCTAGTGTAAATGATCTCTTTTCTTGAAAGCAAAAAGTCAAATTAAGTTCAAACTATCCAATTGCAAGACAACTTCATTTGTATATTTCAACACCCCAGATACCTCAGTCAGCATTTAGCTCATATTGGAAAAATATCCACCCTCATTAATCTCTCCTCCGGCGTTAGGCACTTCCAAATTGCTACAAGAGAGATTGCAATTAATTGGGCTGAAAGGCTCTGGAATTATCACACGGGAGCAGAATACAGATTATTATAGAGAAAACCTGCGTGCCTCAAGTGTTAGCTGTGTCTGAGATCATTTTTAGGAAAGCAGTGGGAACTGATTCCCAAGCCCCGGCTTCCTTGCACCTGTTGCAGAGATCAGATAAAATAGTAAAGTAATTGTATGCAGATACGGTTTCAGTGGAAATATTCATTTTTACCACACTCATTCTACATTGTATTAACTAAGGGAGTTCTTGCTTTTTTTGGGCTACTACATTATCAAATATAGATATTATGCAATGTCATCAAACTCTCTCAATCAAGTCCAGTTGATTTTAGTTCAGGGCCAAATAGTGTTCAGTTATGAGTTTGCATAAGAAACATTTTTTTAATGCAGTTTATTACTTATGGACACTGGACACTCTGTCTACAAAGTCCTCTAATCACTGTCCTCAGCAATGATATGCCATTCCTGCATACACGACCTTTGATGTCTGTGATTGACTGCAATATTTTCCTAGGGGGCTTACTCTTTTTCTGCCATTATACAACAGCGCTATGTGCTGGCTAAAGCCAGTACTGCATGAGGTGATTCGCTGGATAGGCTCCGACAGCATAGAGGCTGGCAATATACAGTAAGACAACCCCGGCAGACGTCTTCCAACATCAGAGCTATACAGCCTTAAATCATAATGTTTTCAGATGTCAGACAATGGATTGGAAAGGGTTAATACAATATCAGGGCTTATTCAGATGGCCGTATATCGGTTAGGTTTTCACGCCCGGCCGATATACACTGATCCTCTCTGCAAGGGGAGGAGGCGGGATGGGCCAGAAGCTAGTGCACTGAGCTCATGCCCCCTCTCCGCACCTCACCCCTGTTTGCAATGAGAGGGGCAGGTGGGGGCGGAGTTAAGTTCTCCTTATGACTCGTCCCCTCCTATTTCCGTTCTGGTGCTTCACAATGCAGACAGAAGGAACAGGAGGGGAGAAATCATTGTTTGTGTGCAACACTGATGTGCTATGTCAGCGATAGTGCAGCACGTTGCACTGATAACCAGAACAACCCAGTAGTCATAAAGAGCAAAAAAATTTGCTCTACTCGATGGTGCCAGGCATTCTCCGGGGAACTGACCCCGATGCAGTCCGCCTCTGGTGGTGCTCTCCATAGAGAGATACATTAACCCCCCTCTCCCCAGTTCACCTTGTAGGCTTGTAGGTAAAAATCAGTGAAAAGGCAAGGCCTTATGTTAATAAAGGACCAAATTGGTGATACATGTTAGCATGCTGTGGATAGGTGGCCACCCTTGGAACCAATAGAGATGCTGCAGTTGAACTTGTTGCAATTAGTTCATCCACAAAAAGCTGCCAATAACAGCAACAAGAATTTTATATTAAAGCGAATCTCCACTTTTTATCATGACATTGATTTAGGTCCTAAATTATGTGCTGATTAGAGATGAGCGAGTATACTCACTAAGGCACATCACTCGACCGAGTAGTACCTTAGCCGAGTATCTCCCCGCTCGTCTCTAAAGATTCGGGGGGCGGCGGGGAGCGGCGGGGGAGAGCGGGGAGGAACGGAGGGGAGATCTCTCTCTCCTCCCCGCTCCCCGCCGCAACTCACCTGTCACCCGCGCTGGCCCCTGGTTCCACTGAGGTATTAGGGCACAGCTTGGCATAATGAGGACTAGCATCTCATCCGGCAAGATTGGACTCACTAGTTCCGCAAAGAGGAAGCGCCTGTAGCCTGAGTTCATGGGTAAGATGCTATGGGACAATAGTGTAGCTCCTTAGTCAATTCACTGGGTGACCATATAATGAGATGATAGTAAACTTTACTCAACTCATATGCAAACAGGAACAGCATACAGTCTCTCCCTCTTACAAGTAATTAGTTGTGCAGGTAATCAATGGATTTTGCAAGATTCGGCTCAGTACTTCTCGGTCGCAGGATGATCACCGGCACAGTACAAGCTGAGCTCACGTTGGTTTGGCTGCTCTTAGGATGTAAATTCAGAGTGGTGTACAGACCTGTAGGGGAAACAGACATCTAGCTTTCTATCACACGTTTCTGGCTCTCAGCGTTCTCTTTGCGTTTACACCTCAGTGCTGCTCCTCGCGCCTTGCTTTTTAAAGGCCGTAGACCCATCCATAATCACCTGACATCGCCAAGTGTGCAAACATCCCAAGCTTTCACTGCTTTAGGGCACAGCATAACATATAATTGCACTGAGGCACCTTTACACTAGCTTGCTGTCTAAGAGACAGGAGAGGCAGCAACAGCAGAAGAGGAGGTGGAGGAGGAGAATGAGCCATTGTGCTCATTGAACTCTATAGAGAGCAAAGGGGAGAGGTAAGGAGGGAAGGATAGACTTACACAGACACTGCCTGCAGTTAATAGTAAGTCACTCTTCACTGTGTTTTAGCTACTGGAAACAAATTTCCACTGTTCAGTCCTGCTGTAAACTGTCCTACATGATGATTTTATGCCTGTGTGTGCTACAGACATTTAAAAAGCAGAATTCTCAGTTCTCTCTACAGCCTATAGAACACAGCACAACAGCCGGGTTCCTCTTACCAGTCCTGAGAGGACTGAGAACCATATATACACCCTGCAGAGGGGAAAGTGGGGGAAAACGCTGGATGCAAGTCATATAAACCCAGAAATAGTGTTATTCCTCATTTACACATATGGCAGCTTATTCTGACCACTTCGGAGATGTCTTAAGAGCATGGCTCGCTGTGCTACTCCTTTCCTTATATACTATTCACTTCTATGGGAGTTATGGGAACAATGTAGAACAGCAAGTTTGGCTGTTTATGCAATTTCAGGCAGGAAGAGGAGAACCAAGTTGGAGTTGATGGTTTCTCATTCTAGAGATTGAGGCAGGTCTCACCTCAAGGACCTTCATAGCATATTCTGTGGATATGTCGGTAATGTCGGTAAAAAGAATTATCTACATTGTAGATTCATATTAAAGACATGAAAACTTTGAAGGAACACGTATGGAATTAAGTAGTACATAAAAAGGCATTAAACCAGAATATGTTTAATACTTTAAATTCCTCAAAGTAGCCCCCTTTTGCCTTGTTCATAGCTTTGGCATTCTTTCAATCAGCTTCATGAAGTATTCACCTAAAATGGTTTTCCCACAGTCTTGAGGGAGTTCACAGAGGTGTTGACTGCTTTTGTTGGCTGCATTGCCATTACTCTGCAGTCCAACTCATCCCAAACCATCTCAGTTGGGTTTAGATTGGGTGATTGTGAAGGCCATGTCATTCAATGCAGCACTCCGTCACACTCCCCCTTGGTCAAATAGCCCTTACATGGGTTTGACGTCTGTTTGGGGTCATTGTCCTGTTGAAACACAAATAATGGTTCCACTAAGTACAAACCAGATGGAATGGCATGTCACCGCAGAATGGCAGTTGGAACTAAAAATCTCAAATTTTGACTCATCAGACCAAAGGACAGATTTCCACTGGTCTAATGTCCATGTGTTTCTTGGTACAAGCAATTCTCTTCTTCTTGTTGATGTTCCTTTGTAGCAGTTTGACCATGAAAACCTGATTCTTGCTTTTTCCTCTAAACAGTTGACGTTGAGATGTGTCTGGTACTCGATCTCTGTGAAGGATTTATGTAGATTCTAATCTGAGGTGCTATTAATTTGCTGTTTCTGTGGCCGATAACTGTAATGCACTAATCTTATGCAGTAGAAGTAACTCTTGGTCTTCCTTTCCTGGGGCGATCCTGGGGGAGAGACATCATAGCTAGAGATGAGCGAGCATACTCGTCCGAGCTTGATGCTCGTTCGAGTATTAGGGTGCTCGAGATGCTCGTTACTCGAGACGAGCACCACGCGGTACTCGTCTCGATTAAACGAGCACTGACCATTGAATTCAATGGAGCCGGCAATACAGCTGGCTCCATTGAAAGCAATGGGCCGCCGGCGAGCGCGGGATGAATTGTCGGGAAGGGCTTAAATATATAAGCCCTTCCCTGCAATTCATCCAGAAATGTGTAAAAATAAAAAAAATATATACTCACCTTGTCCCGGCAGAACGATGTTAGCCCATTGAATTCAATGGAGCCGGCAATATAGCCGGCTCCATTGAAAGCAATGGGCTGCCGGCGATCGTGGGATGAATTGTCGGGAAGGGCTTAAATATATAAGCCCTTCCCTGCAATTCATCCAGAAATGTGTAAAAATAAAAAAAATATATACTTACCTGGTCCCGGCAGAACGATGTTAGCCCATTGAATTCAATGGAGCCGGCAATACATTGGCTCAGCGCAGGGACCAATCTGATTGGTCCTGCTGAGCCAATGAGAAGCAGCAGTCACTCACCCATTCATAAATTCATGAATGGGTGTGTGAGTGAGATCTGCCTCTGATTGGTCAGGCTGTGACCAATCAGAGGCAGCTCATTCAGCAAGCGGGGATTTTAAATCCCCGGCTGCTGAATACTACTCACAGCTGTTCAGAGCAGGTCAGGAGGACTGCCGCCGGCCGCGCTGAACTCCGTCTGCCGGGACCAGGTAAGTATATATATATATTTTTTATTTTTACACATTTCTGGATGAATTGCAGGGAAGGGCTTAAATATTTAAGCCCTTCCCGACAATTCATCCCGCGATCGCCGGCAGCCCATTGCTTTCAATGGAGCCGGCTGTATTGCTGGCTCCATTGAATTCAATGGGCTAACATCGTTCTTCTCTGCCACAGCTGTTACAGCTGTGGCAGAGGAGAACGATCTTTATGCTGACAGTGCGGGGGGGGGGGGGGGGTCTCACTGTAGCCCCTCGCCTGCCCTATCCGTTTCTGTGTCGTTCCCATCACTTTCTTGAATTTCCCAGGTTTTCACAAATGAAAACCTTAGCGAGCATCGGCGATATACAAAAATGCTTGAGTCGCCCATTGACTTCAATGGGGTTCGTTACTCGAAACGAACTCTCGAGCATTACTGAAAGTTCGACTCGAGTAACGAGCACCCGAGCATTTTGGTGCTTGCTCATCTCTAATCATAGCCTTTTATTGTTTTTTATGAGGATACCTTTAAAATTCTTGAAATTTTCTGGACTGACTGACTTTCATGTCTTAAAGTAATGATGGAGTGTTATTTCTCTTTACTTAGTTGAGTGGTTCTTGCCATAATGTGGATTAGAACAGCAGTTGAATAGGGCTAAAAACTTTATGGGACTGTGTACCAACCCAACCTCTGCACAACACAGCTGATGACCTTAAACATATTAAGAAGGCAAACATTTCCACAAATTAACTCTTGACAAGTCTTACCTGTTGAAAAACTAACCTCATTAAGCTGATTGAGAGAATGCCAAAAGTGTGCAAGGCTGTCGTCACAGGAAACGGGGGCTTTTTTGAAGAATCTTAAAATATGAAACAAATTCTGGTTTGTTACTGTGGGAACCTACATGAGGAATTCGGCTCATTCGTGTGCAACTGCCCTATAGCATCATAAACTAATTTATGGCTCTGTTAGGCGAAGTGACAGGGAGCTGGGTGTTGTATTTCTTATACTAACCCACTTTCTGGTTTCTGTGGTGCCTGCTACTGAAGTCTACACACCAGATGAAAAGTTGACTCTTTTCAAAGTTCCAAGCATACGCCTATAGGAAAGCGCACAAAGAGGGCTGAAAAAAGTCAGATTTTTGTCAGTGGCGGGCACCACAGGAACCAGGGAGTGAGTCAAAAAGCACTCCACTTCCTGTCACCTTGTCTAACAGGACTGTAACTTAGTTTACAGGTGACAAGTTCCATTTAATGCCTAGCCCTACTCAAATGCTCTGTCCCTGAGTGCTGTATGAAAAGATGTTCTGTGCTGCTGATAGCTTCTTCCATTTTACAACGCCTACTTCCCGTCAGACTTGATGTACTGCAAGGATGTCAGTGCATCAGGTGAACTGTATTATGTCACAACAGAATGGCTTCCCCTTACACAGCACCTGGGGATCGAGAATTTAAGACAAGATATCTAATATAAATAAGCCTACATGATTTTTCTTGCACAACACTTTGACCCCTTTGCGGTAACTTTGGTTTATGATGTTGGGGTCATTAGATGACACACATGCTCAACGGTGCCGTAAAATCATCAAATGTCAGTTAAATACACTCAGGGACTGTCAGGCAGAGTGAAAGTTGCAATGTTAAGTCTATGGGTGGCGCGGCTGTGCTTCAGGCATGCGCTGGAATGAGTGAAGTGTTGCTAAGCAACACAGCATCCACTGCTAAGCTGTACCATACACTGCCCAACCAAGAGCAAGAGAGAGACAGCGATAGACAGACAGATATTGATAGAGAGACAAAGAGAGAGCAATAGAGACAGAGAGAGAGAGCGACAGAGAGAGAAAGTGAAAGAAAGAGTGGTAGAGACAGAGAGAGATAGCGATAGAGAGACCAAGAGAAACAGAAAGAGAGAGAGCGAAAGAGGGACAGAAAAATACAGAGAGAAAGCAATAGAAAGACAAAGAGAGAGCGATAGACAGAAAGAAAGATAGATAGTGAGACAGACAGAGAAAGCAATAGAAAGACAGACAGAGAGCGATAGAGAGGAAGAGGGTGAGAGAAAGAGTGATAGAGACAGAGAGATAATGATAGAGAGAAGCAAACAGAGAGAGAACGAAAGAGATACAAAGAAACACAGAGAGAAAGCGATAGAGACACAGAGAGAGTGATAGAGAAAAAGAGAGAGAGAGACAGAGAGAGCAATAGAGAGACAAACAGAGTGATAGAGAGACAGATAGAGCGATAAAGAGACAGACAGATAGTGAGAGCAATAGAGAGCCAGACAAAGAGCAAAAGAGAAACAGAAAGAAAGAGTGATAAAGAAACAGACAGAGACAGAGTGATAGATAAACAGAGAGAGAGCAATAGAGAGACAGACTGAAAGATAGAATGATAAAGAGACAGAGATAGCAACAGAGACAGAAAGACAGAGAGAGAGAGAGTGATAGAAAGACAGAGAAACACAGAGGGAAAGTGATAGATGGAGAGAGCAATAGACAGACAGAGAGAGAGTGATGGAGAGACAAATATAGAGAGGTAGCAATAGAGAGAGATTAACAGACACAGAGAGCGATAGACAGAATGAGAGCAACAGACAGGCAGAATGAGAGCGACAGATAGACAGATTGAGAGTGATAGACAGACAAAACGATAGCAATAGACAGACAGAGAGAGTGATAGAGAGACAGAGAGAGCAATAGACAGACATAGAGGGAGCACATTTGAAAGACCCAGAGAAAGCAATAGAGAGACAGAGAGAGAGCGATGGAGAGACAGTGAGAGAGCAATAGAGACAGAAAGAGAGAGACAGAGAGTGACAGACAGACAGAGAGACATAGAACAAAAGAGACAGACAGACAGAGAGAGCGATACAAAGGCAGAAAGAGAGACAGAACAAACAGAGAGAGAGCCAGGCAACGAAAGAGACAGAGAGAGAGAGAGACAAACAGACAGAGAGACAGGCAATGAGAGAGACAGACAAACAGAGAGAAAGAAACAGAGTGAGAGACAGACAAGCAGAGAGACCTGTAGGCTTTTTATATTAGATATCTGCTTCAAATACAAAGTGACACTCTAAATAATCACCTAACCAAGCAGATTTAGAAGTTCATAACAACCACTTTTGAAACATTTTATGTTTGCGTAGCAGTCAATCTCGTTAAAAATATAATGGAGATATTTATCAATACCCTAGTATATGGGGACGGCTATGCCTGGAGCTCTTCCTTCTGCTATGTAGTTAGGTGAGTATGGATGCTGTATAGCAGGAGGGGATGTAACAAAAAAATGTATAGAAAAGTCTAATAAAATATTGCAAAAATGCTTAGAATTGCTTATTCTGTACATTAAATAAAAACATTAAATGACAGTTATACTTTAAGTACTTTTAGCTAAAAAGCCTCTAAATCATAGACTGCCTTATTAATTCCCCTATCATCATCTATTATTCTCACTTCATTGGTTTATGTACTTAAACTGCTTTAATTGCTCTGTTATTCTCAGTGCTATAATAACATTTAAACATTTTCTATTCTTTTCTTGTTTGTTGTATTTTATCTCTGTCTATGTCTTCCATCAGAATAAAATATAATCCACCCCTGGCTGAAAGCATTAATCTCCTAAAGTACATTATAAATGACATACCCTTCCAGAGAAGTCCTGCACTGATGTCATCTCTTGGAACTATCAAAGTACTGAACACAACAAAAATGAGACACCTGCAAATTGAAATGGGAAACTAATGTGCTTTACGATGTAACCAATACCAATGCTCAGCTGCAGATGCTGCAGATGTAAGAGTTAATATAGCAAGCCCACCACCTCCTTGTGTCATTGCCACCTCCCTACTGACCCACTCCCACACTCCCCCTGCTATATAGCTGCATTGCTGAAATGTCTCATTCAGGAATAAGTAAGAGCAAGTAGTGCAACAGTCTAGAACTATGTGTAGGTGACTAGTCTACTACTCATTGTGATCATCAGCTTGATCACACAAGGCACAGGACAAGACATGTCCACAGGGTCTGTGAGTGACACTGAGGATCTGCTGGAGTTGAGAGTGCTGGGGCTTCAGTACAGAAAGTCTGCAGGAGGAGCAGGATGCAGTGACCTGCTGCTGGACCACTCCACTGACAACTCAGAAGAAGATGGCATTGCTGACACCTCCACTGGCAAGAAGAAGAGGGAGTGCAGGAGTCAACAGAGCCCAGACAAGAAACAAGTCCCTAGGTCATCTAAGGAATGCAAGCAATCCCAAAGAAATGCAGCCAATGCCAGGGAGAGAGCCCGCATGAGAGTGCTGAGCAAAGCCTTCTCCAGGCTCAAGACCAGCCTGCCCTGGGTGCCCCCTGATACCAAGCTCTCCAAGCTGGACACCTTGAGACTAGCCTCCAGCTACATTGCCCATCTCAGGCAGCTACTGCAGGACGACAGATATGACAATAGCTATGTGCATCCTGTCAACCTGGTAAGAATGAAGCTCCCATACAGCCAGCACCAGTCGGCTTCAAGGGCTGCATCATGGTAATGGACAATGCTGAGTGTTTCTGTGCATGATGATGTCTACTATATGTGATACAGAACTTTTCTGATTGATGTGACCCCACTGAGTTCCAACAAGTTTAGTTCTATACTGTGCTCAATTATATTGTTTACTGTATGTTCAGAAGAAGTCTGCTGTGTATGACAGAAGCTTTAGGGTGTATTTACACTGGCCAGTTTCACGCGCACTTTCTGTGCATTGTTAGATACACAGAAGTCGCATATGAAATAAACACATTATTTTTAATAATAGGTTCTTATCATGATTTTCGCAGTGATGCTGCAAGATAGAAAAAATGCAACATGTCCTATTTATCCTAATCTGTTCAAGAATCGCCTGTTTTTTCCTATGGGAGCTAAAAAAAAGTAATTGTCTCGTGCTGGCATGTAAATGTTAGTTTCATGTGACTTTGATGTGATTTTCTGTTTTCACAATTGGGAGAACATGAATTTTTCATGTACGTAAATATTGCAAGTACAGTGATGAAATGCCTTTTTCTCGCGAAGAGCATCGCAATCGCATTCAAAAATTGCGGGTTCACGAGAGCAATATGGGGCTGAGTTTCTCTGACCAACATTGCACTGTCCCATGTAAATACACCCTAATACTATAGTTACTGCAATTTTTTATGTTTTACAAATATTAATGCATATTTTACATGTATTTATCTATCTATCTCTTATCTATCTATCTCATATCTATCTATTTATCTATCTATCTATCTCTTATCTATCTCATATCTATCTATCTAATATCTATCTCATAACTATCTATCTAATATCTAGCTATCTATTGATCTAATATCTAACTATCTCATATCTATCTATCTAATATCTATCTATCTATCTCATATCTATCTATCTATCTCATATCTATCTAACTATCTCATATCTATCTATCTATCTATCTATCTCATTATCTCTCTATCTATCTAATATCTAAATATCTCATATCTATCTATCTATCTATCTATCTCACATCTATCTATTTATCTCATTATCTCTCTATCTATTTAATATCTAACTATCTCATATCTATCTATATTTTATCTCATATCTATCTATCTATCTATCTATCTATCTATCTATCTATCTATCTATCTATCTATCTATCTATCTACCATGCACACAACCAATCTGGAGGGGCACAAGAATCAATATAGTCACTCATATCGATAACAGCATTGACTATAATATGATACATAGTATTTAAAATTTCTGATTATTATATGAAATTACATGTAACTGTGAACTGTGCAACTGCAGTGATTTCTGTGAACTAAAGGGAAAATTGGTGAATGTGCCTTATTATTGGTTCACATTTATTTCTCTCTTTACAATACTATTTGTATTTCATAACATGTTTAGATGTTGCAACAGATAGAACAACAACATAACTAAATTGATAGAAATTTGATACAGCATTTTGTGCTATTTATTTCCTTCCATGTGTATTAAAGTGCTAGGTAAGATAATACCAGCAGCTGAAGTTACTGTCTAAGTCACTTTCAGGCGAGTGGATGGCAACACGTCCCTAATACAGATCCGTATTACAACGTGTTATAGATAACATTACAACTGTATGCCATCAGTATTTCATCAGTATTTGATCTATAATTACTTTCTACTGAGTAAATACTGATCTGAATTTGTCCAGTAGAAAAGAACAGCAATATGGAGGCAAATGCATCAAAAATGGGTCATGCTGCGTTTTTAAAAAAACATCTGTGAAGAGTACGGCCGTGTGAATAGATACATAGATTTATAGTACCTCCGTATTACAGTCCACAAAACACAGACCAAATACAGAGCCAATATACACATAAAAGTGGCCTTGGGAAGGGTTCACATACATCAATTGGGTCCATCCAGTTGTCTTATCCCTGAGTTGAACACAATGGAGAGGAAAGTTGTGCACTTCGTGCACCAGTCCGGTATCCATAACTAGACATAGAAATGCTGCGTGTGATATTTTTCTGCTTGGTGCAGCAAGGTATCCAGCGTCACAACAAATGCCAATGGACCCAAAACTTTTCCCATAGGAAATTATGGGATCACAGAACCCTGGACATACGTGATGGGTGACTTACATCTGTCTAATATTTTTCATTCACTTTTTCAGTGGACTTTACAAATCTATCTATCTGTCTATCATTATCTATCTATCTATCTATCTATCATAATCTATCTATCTCTTATCTATTTATCTATTGATCATTTATCTATCTCTTATCTATCTATCTATCTATCTATCATTATCTATCTCCAATATCTATCTATCTCTTATCTATCTATTTATCTATCTATCTCTTATTTATCTATCTGTCTATCTAATATCTATCTTTCTCATATCTATCTCTCTCTCAAAATAGTTTGGACAGCGCGCATATTTTTTTTTCACTGGAAACGTGAATTCTCTCTCATATCTATCTAGTTATCTATCTATCTCATATCTATCTGTCTATCTATATGTCTATCTCATATCTATCTATTTGTCTATCTATATGTCTATCTCATATCTCATCTCTCTCATATCTATCAATCTATCTCATCTCTCTCTCTCATATCTATCTATCTATCTATCTATCTATCTCATATCTCTCTCATATCTATCTATCTCATATGTCCCTATCTATCTATCTATCTATCTATCTATATATCTCATATCTATCTATCTATCTCATATCTAGCTATCTATTTATCTATCTATCTCATATCTATCTATCTATCTTTAATGTTTTAACACAAAACAAATGAGGAAAATAGATTTGCCTGTATAGATTCTGTGCATGTAACGTGATAATGTGTGTAATATACATTAATACTTCCAACTGTCATTTGATAACGTCTAATCCTTCTTTACAGACATGGCCATTTGTGGTTTCGGGAAGACTGGAATGTGATCCCAAAGAAGTTAATGTATCCACTAGGCTTTGTGGGGCCACCGCTTAGAAGAGTTTCTCTCTGTTGCATCCTATCTCTTATATGAACCTTACCAAGAATACTGATCACTAATGTCAAGGACTATATGCATCGCGTGACTTTAATTTCCAGTATTTTAAAAAAAGTGCACTTAGCTATGAATTTATACCAGTTCAGTGGACATTTTATGTCAACTAAAAAGGATTTAAAGTCCTGAATGCACTCCAAATATGATATGAAGGAAGACCATCTACATATATACATTGTGATGTCTGAAGCAGCATTCCTGTTCCAAGCAGTATTATAAAGCAGATAATAAATATATAATATATTTTTCTAGATGTTGTGTGACTATATATGACTGTGAATATCTTGTACTTTTACATGTTGTTTCTTTTTTTTATCACTGTGAGAAATGCTGATACTTTTTTATAGCTTAACAAGAGTTAATACTGAAGAAAGTGGATAACAGCAGAGCTGAGTGAGACATGCAAGACAGTATGGATGTAGCAGAGCTCAAGCGTCATCTAATCACCGTATCATTCTGTATCAGTTGTGTATGTGATATTTTTGTGGGGATTTATATGAATCTGGGTATGACATATACGAGCACCATCCCCAGAAACTTTCCTGATGTTCTTAGACTAAGGCTATACGTTCATTTTGGCTGTGATGCAAGATGTGCTGCCCAAATCACTGTTGTACACAGCAACATCATGTCATGGCCAAAATCCTTGTCTAGCCCTAGCCTGAAAGCAATAAAAATGGTCAGATCTATAGTCACAATTTAAATGTCAATTTAAAAAAAAATCCCATTACAGGTGCTTTCCCACTGGGCGGAATGAGTCTGCGCGGACATTTATGCATCAAAGTCTTATCCATATAGGGCTTGAATTCCGTATCAGTTAAAATCTTTACTTCATACGGGACGGAATAGGCTGCATGATGCACCACAAGCCACAGTAAATTCCGCACAACCAACAGCCTACCTGCGGATTTTGATGCAGAACCGAAAATGGCTTAAAACCTGCTTACAACTCCACAACAAAATCTGCAATTCTACCTGCGGGTTTTGATGAGGAATTCCGTAATTGAGGATTTGGCTTCGTCATGCATCCCGATTCCGTCCAATGTGAAAGACTTCTAAGTAGGTTTGCCTACAGTCCTATATAAAAGAGTGTAATATATTTTGTGCCAAACAACAAACTCCTCGTAACTACTTGGGACAAACTCAGCTCTGCTGCATCACCATATGAGATAATGTCCACCTATTAAACTCTACTGACTGTACAATGCTTCTTTAATTGTTGTAATTACATTTCACAATGACATTAAAGGTATTTATTAAATAAAAGTGTCATACAGCTAATTATAAGTGTGACTACCCGCTACAGTTCTTTTTCACTGCGAAATTCGCAGCGTTTTTTTTTTCTCCAGGGGTCAATGGGACTTGTTAATGTTAAAATCGTAATTTACTGCCAAATCACGATTTTGCGTGATCACGATTTTAACATTAACAAGTCCCATAGACCCCTGCAGAAAAAGAACTGTAGTGGGTCGTCACCCTAAATCTGAAATAACTTTTTGCAAATATTGTATCAAAATTTCAGCCACATTTGAAATAGTTTATGTTTAACTAGACAGCTGTACATGGCAACACAGGTGTCCTTCGTGCTCTGTTTTTCTTCAGAGCTGTAAAAAAAGAGCAATGCATTACGTTTTAAATGCTGTTTTTTTTAATTCTCGTGTCACAAGAACAAATTACACAGCGTTTCGAGTGCACAAAATTTGCAAGCATAATACATAGTCAGTAGAGCACATTGATTTCAATGGGTTCGTTCACATGCGCGTATTTTAAGCGTATATTTCGTTTTTCCACAAAGAAATACTCAGCATGATCTATTCAACTGCGCATTTGCGCACGTAGATATCAGATATTGGACTAATTACATTAATTTCCCATTTCAATAAATAAGAGTATGGTTTGGGGGTTTTTTTTGTGCATAAAAAAGTACAGTAAAACGCACTTGCAGGCGCAAATTTTCTATATCCGTTGCGCAAGTAAGTGGAATAAATATGTTCATAAATGTATGTATGCCCGTGTGACACTGGTCTTAGCGTTTTTGTTTTTTTTTTAAACTTAGCAAATCTATTCAAACAATTGCAGTATTAATATTAAAGCATTTTTGGTGGTGCTTTTATAAATTGTGTAATATTTTGTACAGGCATGTGTGTTTTTTTTACTGGTGTTATTGAAATCTTATAGAGTTGCCTATGGGAAAAATTCCAGATAAAACACCATACCCATAGCATTTTAAGCCTAAAAAACAACAAAAATAGCAAAATAAAAAATAAAAAATAATGTGTTTGTAGACTTTCCAATATTTTTCTGCTAACTATAAAGCCATATCAGTGAAAAAAAACACATAAAAATGTCAATGAAAATGCCACAAAAATGTGTTAAATCTCTGTATGTGAATTTAGTCTAATGCAGAAGTTAATGTAGAGTATTTGCTGATGAACGTCCTCTGTACTTTCCAGGCAGGTGTTTCTTTCTATGTTACTCTTGTTTGTCTATTTCTCAGCACTGTTTGAAAGTAATTCTTTATTTTTCTATAAACTATTGAAACTAAAAACAAACTCTGTGATTCCTCTTATTGCTTAGTGACTGATGTTATGTTTCTCTGTGACACACTACATAACAAAAGTGATACAATGTTGCTTTCAGACAAGCGTATGTTAGCTCCTCCTTTGGTCTGTGTTTTGCAGTTAGATCTATTGTAAATCTATGTATCTACTCACAGTGCTGTATTTTTCAAGGCCGTTTTTTTAGGTAGCGTGACTTATTTTTTGCTTCCGTATTGCTATTCTTTTCTATTGGGCAAGTGCAGATCAGTATTTGCCCAGTAGAATACAAAAACAATAACAGAGGCAAATACTGATGGCATACGGTTGTAATGTCATCTATGACATGTCCGTAATACGGATCCCTATTACGGACGTGTTACAATACGCTCATCTGAAACTGACCTAACTGAGGTTCATGTATCAAAGTGTTTGTATTTCATGTGTCTGAAGAAATTCTGTTTAGGATTAAATTGTATATAATCAGTAAACAATGTATTTCTTCAAATGTTGCTTTCCATTCATAGATTACTGACATGTTAGCCTGAAAGGATCTCTGTACATGTTTATATGGAGCAGTGAATGGGAATGAGCATTAAAAAGGGCTATTGTTCACCCCACCACCATCCCATATACATGGACATTACGGTTAGTAAGATATACAGTACATGACCTCATGACCTGAATTTTCTGTTGATCCAAACTGAAGGAATGGAATGATAAATATCTCATAATGCTTTGGTTACCAAGCCATAACCCCCATAAGAATTTTGCGTTGTCTTAAGACTTCAGAAGGAAGAACTAGAAATCAAAACAGTTTTAGCTGCGTTGAGTGCAAGAATCCAAATACAGAGGTTGTTGGAAAGTAGTGATGTAATGGTAGATTCTGGTGGATGTTATGTTACCGATAACTCTGCTTGCCTCAGCATATTTACACTACACTCTTTATGTTGCTTTCAGAGGATAAGATAATGGAATGTGTCTTCACAATTAAGCAGATTTTTCCTCTTCCTACTCTTCAAGATTAGCAGTTTCCACCTCTCTCTATATGAATGGCATTTAACTATGTATCTATACATGTTCATATTTGGTTGTGATTGTCTTATATTGCTGGAATTAACCACCCTTGGAGATACATTAAAGTGTATATGGTCTCTACATAGTGAGGCTTATTTAGGGTATGTTCAAGCAGGGCAGATTTGTTGTGCTAAATGTAGCTGGATTGTCCGCAACAAATCCACAAGGAATTCCGTATCAGTAAATCAGAGCCATTTTTGTGAAAATTTTTGCTTATGGATTTGCCATTGCAGATTGGGACCAAAAAACAAAAAGTGGGTCCTCACCTTCTGCACTTTCTCCATGTTTCTCTGAAGAGTCTAGCCTGCTTCCCAGCTGATCTCCCTGCCTCTCGTTATGACGTCTTGGCCGAGGTGATCGCTGCGGCTAATCACTGTTTGTCTATATGACTTGTCAGCATGCACGCCAGATTGTAGGAAACTGGTGAGACTATGTGAGTATGTATGCAGCCCTGCTGTCAGTAGGTGCACCTAAAATATTAGGAAGCACCTACCTCTAAGTATATTAAATGTATCGTGGGACTCCCATGCGCCATTAAAAAAAAATCTATGTGATCTACCAATTTATGTCAATTTCAGCTATAACACTGGTCAACACTGAAATTGTTACTGACTTAAAATCTGTAGAATATTGGTGTGCTGAACACAAATATGACCATGGAAAGTTTTTATTGTCTCTCGTTCTAAATGTATTTCATATAGTTTCATATAGTTCATTTAAAGCAGCTACTGAATTCCATTGAGTATAACAAGTACAGCTGGCACCACTGTGGTGATTTGAAGGTAGTTGCCCTTTTAATGGGACTGGAGCAGGGATATACAAAATACATGTGTTCCTTAAGTGAGTGGGATAGCTGAGCAATGGAAGTGGACTCGCAGACAAAATGTAGCAGTTGGAGAGAAGAATATCCAGCACCCAGCTCTGGTTGAGGGTGAATACCCATTTGCGTCTTTCTTGCGCATTTTTTTTACGCAATATCGCTGCGCTTTTTTAACGCGATTGTCAATGGGACTTTCTAATGTTAAAAACTCATCTCGGGGGCGGAGCCTGACCGCTGAGCCTGATGTTAGCCTGAGCACAGAGCTCCATCAGCGCGGCTCTTTCTGGGACCTTTCCAGCTGCTAATTTTTGCTAAAAATGAAGAAAATGGAAGAGAGAAGGGAACAGAGGACCCCGTGGGCTAACTGAGGACAAGCCGACATGCAGCGGTATCTAAAAGAACTGTGCGCCCGCTCTCCATACGCTGCACCTAAGATGGTGCAGATGAGGGACTCCACTGCCACACACAGTAAGGAGAGAGAGGAGGGGGATTCTTCTGAAGGGGAGGAGAGAGAGACCATCTCCAGGGGCTTCATGAAGGAGCTTATGATGAAAGCCCTGCACCCTGTCCTGTCCGATCTTGCAGAGATCAACGATGACCTAAAGCACATGGGGCGCAGGGTAGAAGATTTAGAGTCATCATCAGCCACCCTCACCTCACATTCTATGGGGATGATGCAAGCTCTAAAAGATCAGCTTATTCACCTGCCCTAATCATCAGAATGACTTGGAGAATCGGAACAGGTGCAACAATGTCCGCATCAAAGGGCTTCCTGAGTCTTGGGCTGCTGATAGCCTCCCTAAGATAGCAAATGAAATCTTTGCTAACACGCTGGGTGCATAGAGAGCGGCCACAATCTCAATTGAACACATCCACAGAGCGCTCAGACCCTCGCCTGCATCCACATAACCACCGAGAGACATTGTGGGCAAACTTCTCTCCTTCCAGGATGCTTTTGCCATTTTAAAGGCGGCTAGAAATCATAAAGACTTAAAATATGCTGATGCCCCCCTCCAATTTTTCCAGGACTTAGCTCCTTCTATTCTGGCCAAACACAGGCTTTTGCGCCCGTTACTAGATGCACTGCAGGCCAATGGCATCAAGTACACCTAGCTCCTCCCTTTTGGCCTGGGGATCTCTCACAGGGAGCGGAAAATAAACATCAGAACACTGGAGGACTTGCAATCCTGCTGGCAGCTCCTGGATATCGAGCCAATAGAGCTTTTGCTGGCTCCCGCTTCTAGAGCCTCCTAATTTCCCCAACCTGGAAACCTTGGAGGCTTAGCAGCTAGCAGGGAACAGCAAATCCCCAAGAAATAAAAAGAAAAGGAGCAAAGAGGCTGCACCAGTGGGCGACACCTGAGCCCTGTTCGCGCCTGAAGATTTCTCATTATGTTGCCTATGTTGACTATGGAGCACTTAGCCATATGGCTTCACAGTGGCAGAGGGGTCCCAAGAACAATTACTGTAGCTTACTAGGTAGGGCCCATAAACTAAAGATGCTAAAAATTACCTTTTATTAAGTATACATTAAAAACTTATACACAAACAGACAAACATATATTTTACTAGTAGATAGTAGGATTGGTGGGTTTACTGGCTGATCATAGTAACGAGTCAGTGATATTTATGATACGACTGTTGGTATATAATTCTTCGTGAACAGAATTGTAACCCACAAGGTAACGGCTAGTTGGATGACCAACGGGTCATAGATTTTAATTAATCATAATCAACCAGATTATTGTGGATCTGTTGTAAACCGTTCTCCAATAATCATGCAAAATATCATTGCATATCATAGAGTAAGCCCTCAAAATTTCCCAACGCGTTTCGCCCACTGGGTGGGCTCCTCAGGGGCTAAGATTCTCTCCAGCTATCTTAATCTGGGAGGAGGCTAACATTCAATTAGTTGCAGCGGACTACAGATGAAGGAGTCCCTAAGTTAAATATGGTAGCGAGTACTACACGTACTCAATACTCTACTCTCACGTCTGGTTGTTTAGACATGAAAACCTGGTGTAAACCATATAGCTCTCAGCCAATCACTGATAGTAGCATAGATTACGTGCTTAAATACTGGTGTGAACAATGTATCTCACAGCCAAACTCAGATAGTAGCATAGATAACGTGATCCCTACAGTCAATAGTTAGTAGGTTAAGGTCCAAATAGCACGCATAACTAAAGAGCTACCAATTGCGCCGACCGCTAACTGTTAGATAACTCCCTGAGTAGACTTAGATAAGTCCTACCAAACTAAATAGGTTAGACTCCCCTAATAATGCTAATTCTAGAGAGTCTATTGCTGTAAAGAGTAGGTAAGATGACTCCCTAACAGGAAATAAATAAAATAAAGCAAATGAAGCACAGAAGCGACAGCATGACAGCCCTGGTGGTGGACTGTCAGCACTTAGCCATATGGGACTTTTCTTTCTTTCTGGTTGTTCGAACCCGGCCGTGGCAGCTCTGATGATACCGGGACTATGCCCTCTCTTGTTTTCGCCCCTGGAGGACTGCCTTTCCCTGCTCCCTTGGTGGGGCAGACGAGAATTTGTTGCATAAGTCCTATTTTTCCATCTTTTCCCTCTAACTATAGGTTTATCTAAAGGTTCTCATTTATGTTTTATTGGTCCTAGATTGTACCTGTCAGACCAGGCCGTGTGTGCTGTTAGTTTAATCTGCTCTTCTGCAAATTAGCTATCTCGCCCTACCAACTTTGGTGGCATTCTCGGTTTTAGAGAATCCTCCCAAATATTTTCTGGGATGATTTGCTTAGAACTATATTTACTTTTCTTTATTTGATCTTTTTAGTGTTTTGCCCTTACCTTTGTCTCTCCCATCCTTAGTGTTTCTCCTTGATTGTCTTTTCCCTTCCTTTCTTTCCTATTCCTGAGGAGTGCACAATAGTTCTGGAGTGGTCCGCAGTTGAATACATTTCTTCTAACATTTCTGCTTTCTTCCACATACCTGATAGTGGTCTATTTGCTCTTGCGCTGATCTAAACATGGGGGTTCTCTCCGTCTCACCTCGTTCAACACAAGAGACCTGAATCCTCCTTCCAAAAGGCATAATCCCGCACTTCTCCTGAAAAGGTATAATACCAAAATTGCTTTCTAGGAGACACATTTAAAGAGAGGTAAATGTTTATCTTTACCTGGAAGACATTTTTTACTAGGGTTCCACAGTGCACATCCCACGTCTGCCTCAAAGGGAGTGTCAATTTTATTTCATAAGTCTATTACTTTCTGCTGTGACACCAAATATTCTGACGAAGAGGGTAGGGTCCTCCTTTTGAGAGGTTTCATCAACAATTTTAAGATAACTATAGCTAACTTATACGCCCTAAACTCCAATCAGGTTTCCTGGCTGGTCAAGCAACTGGACTCACTCGGACACTTTGCAGTGGGCCCTATCTTGCTTGGAGGCGACCTCAATGTCACTCCTAATCCCCTGTTGGATTCATCAGTAGGTCGCTCCCAGGTGTCGCAGGTGAAACTTAGGAAATTAATTTGCTGCCTACAGGAGCTGAATGTCATGGACGCTTGGCGTTTCCTTTCCCCCTCTGTTAAAGACTATACCTATTTTTCTCAAGTCCACTCCTCTTTTTAGAGATTGGATTACATTTTCATTTCTACGAGTCTGCTGCCATCCTTGGTGAAAGCTAACATAGACCCCATTACAATCTCTGACCATACACCTCTACATGTTGATCTTCGACCTCTCCAGGTTACTCCTCGGGAGTGGATATGGTGACTAAAAGCTTCTCTCTTAGACTCACAGGAAGATAAAACCCATCTTAAAAAACACATAGAGGAGCTTTTTTCAGTTAAATTCTTCTAAAGGACAAGCAACACCTGTGGTCTGGGAGACCCATAAGGCGTTTGTGAGAGGCCTTTTGATTGCCTTGGGCTCTAGGGTCAAAAAACGTCAACAAAAAGAAATTGATAAAAAAATATCACAGTTAGCTAAACTTGAATACCTAGCAAAACTCTCACAGAGCAGAGATAATCTCAAGAAACTGTCTTTCCTGAGGAGGGAATTAAAGCTATCCCTAGAATCGAAATTTAACAGAAAGCATCTTTATTTCAAACAAGTAGTTTATGCTCAAGGTATCCAGGGGAGCAAATTCATGTCTGCATTAATAAAGAAGGCACATGTAAAAAATCATATCAACTCAATTAAAACCCACTCGGGTTCTAGGGTTACGGCCACCTTAGACATTGTCAAAGAATTCCAAAAATTCTACTCTCACCTTTATAATCTCAGAGATCAACTGTCTCCAGTCGACATATTAGATGTGGAGGCCCGAATTTATTCTTTCCTCAAGAATCTGAACCTTCCTAAGCTGAATGAAGAAAGAGTAACCTCCCTTATAGTCCCGGTTTCCGAGGCGAAGGTGGAGAGACTCTTGGACTATTCCTCTCCTGGTAAAAGTCCTGGCCCAGATTGCTTCCCCTTATATATTACAAATCCTTTCGCTCTTCCTTGGTGGCCCATCTAACTGAACCCTTCAACTCCCTTCTCCAGGGCAATCCTCTCCCTAGACAGGCCCAGGAGGCACACATCGTACTGATACTAAAGGAGAACAAGGACCTGGAGAGTTGCGGAAGTTATAGGCCCATTTCCCTCATTGATTTAGATGTTAAGCTGTGGGCTAAACTACTTGCCAAAAGATTAGAGGACCTCATTCCCAATTTGATAAACCCTGAACAGACAGGCTTCATAAAGGGGAGAGAGGGCAGAGACAATTCCCTTAGGGTTTCACACGCCTCTCGGTTTGCCTGGTCACAGGGTATACCCCTGGAACTGGTAAGCACTGATGCCGAAAAGGCATTTGACAGGGTGGATTGGGCATACATGCAATCAGTACTGCTACATTTAAAGATCCCTCCTGTTTTTGTGGCCGCAATTTTCTTCTTATATGCAGAGCCATATGCTAGACTCAAAATTAACGGCACTTTGTCCCCCTCTTTTGACATTAGGAATGGCACGCGCCAGAGATGCCCATTTTTGGCTACTCTTTTTATTCTTGCGTTGGAGCCCCTTCTCCATAGTGTTAGACTGGACCCCGAGATTCAGGATCTGCAGCTGGGCAAACAAGTGCTCACAACTGCGACTTTTGCAGACGATATAGTTTTCTTAATAACATCCCCCGAGATGGGCCTCCCCAGGCTTACTTCATCATTGGAACAGTTTGGTGACCTATCCATCTTTAAAATTAATTTCTCCAAATCAATGGTGCTAAATATCTCTATACCCTCAGTCAGATGCCGAACCATGAAGACCAATTCTCTTTTCTCCTGGTCGGAGTCAGAGATAGATTTTATAGGTATAAAGCTAACTAAAAATGCTGAGGATCTTTACTTGTCTAATTTTACTCCACTTATTGCAAAGGTGAAGAATCTCCTACCTTCCTACTGTGATAGACATGATGATTAGTTAGTATAAAATGTCTATCGATTTGTACTAAACTAGACGTATTATGTGTGTTTTGTGACTTCAGCCTAATGTGGAACTCTGCTGCATAAGGAAAGAGTTAAATCACAGTGTTATATGTCATTGCTCGTGTCCATCTTGAGTGTTTTCCCAGTCCTCCCCATCCCCCACACAGAATCTTCTTCAACAAAGAGATATCTACTTTCAGTTTCAGATTTGAGCACATGTTTGTAAGACAAAGACTTGCTTATACATTGGAGTTGAGAGAAGGTGGGCAGGGGGGAGGCGGGGAATTCTATATAACCCAGCGAATAAGAATATATATATGTTACTGATGTAATCTGTTAAACGCCCATAAAGGGCAGGTGTTATGCTTTTTAATTAAAGGGCCTGTCTCGATGTTTCTCCCAGAAGAGCCATTTTTAACATGAGATTGATACCTCGTGTTTGACTTGGTCAGTGTGCGCATACTGCTTCTACACAATTTGGAAGCTACAAAATACCCCGAAACCTGCTGGAGAAAACCATATCCAGTTCACTACGATTTACCCATTATATCATAGTTCGGCAGGAAAAATATCCTGAAGGCTTATGTTCTCCCTGCAATTTTGTATACAATTCGTATGCTTCCCATTTACCTCCCCACAAACTTCTTCAAAATTCTCAGGTCGGCTTTTAGTGATACGTTTGGAGACATAGGACACCGAGGTTAGCTTATAGCCTTATGATAAAGAGAGGCTCAGAGGGTGAAATCGGCCTGCCATGCGTTCATGACTTTTATTTAGCTTTCCAGCTTGGCTACTGGATGTTGCTGGTCAAGCCTGAGAAAGATAGGTTTCTTTATCTTCTAGCTGAAAAATCATATGGGGTCATTCTCCTTGAGGACCTTTGGTTTCCTAAGAAAAATGTTTATAGATCCCTGAGGGATCTTCTGAGGGGGCCCTGCGAGACCTGGGGCAGATTGCGAGAGGCTATAGCACCTAAACCTTCTCTGATCCCCCTTTGCACACGCTGTACAGACTCATGGACAGTGCATCTGATCTTTGCACAGCAAGCCTGTGGTCAATGTTTGTGGACAGGACTTTTAAACACCTACAACTACTAGCTCATAAAAGCCTGCAGAATGCTTTTCAATCCCTTGCACCAACTCAAGCCCTCTCTTTCCTACAGTCGGCTCATGTGACTAGAGTGTTTGGGGATTTCCTGGGGACCTACAAGTCCACCAGACCCCTCTTCCTCTTTGAGAGGGCTATAGAGATGGTGGGTCCGCCTCTAGGAAAATAGCGTCCCTTCATAGAAGCTTTATCTCCCCTCTCCGTCTCTTGGGAGAGAGAGAGTTGAACATTTCTCTTTCACAGCGAGACATTGAAATTGTTCTGAAAACGGCATACGGATTGTCCCCCTGCATTCTGTCACAAGAAGCTCAGGATAAGTTTTTGGTGAGGTGGTAGAGGACCCCGCAATGGCTTCATGACCACAACCTTGCAATTCATAATAAATGCTAGAGATGTGATGGAGGAATAGGCTCTTATCTTCATATTTGGTGGGATTGCCCGATACTATATCCCTTCTGGCGTGACATGGGGTGGGCACTAAGGAAAATCTCCCCAAACCTTAGCTTAACTCTAGAGATTCTCTTCCTCTGGAGCCCTTCTACAGTCTTCCATCCTCTTAAGCATAAACTGGTTGCTCTTCTGATTGATGGGGCTAAACCCTGTATTCCAACGCTATGGCTACAAAAAACACTCCCGACCCTGACCCAATGGAGAAAGAAAGTAGACTCAGTCTACCATCTAGAGGAGCTATCCTGCTGGTCTAGTGTCACTCATGACAATTTTCTCCAGATATGGAGCCCATGGCGTAGACTGAGAGATGAAATCTAGGTCTTCGGCTTTCCGGGTAGTGGACGGGGTGAGACGGAGATTCAAACCTTCCAATGTTATTTATGTCTTGAGTGATTCACTTACGAAAAGCCGACGGTGTCTCTGATGCCTTTTTCGTGGAAGTCGGAGCTCTTAGTTCAGTCCTAGTAAGAAGACTCTTGCTCTTTAGAATTATCTGGAGACCTCTGTACTCTAGGCGGACGTGTGCACCTTTTCTTTTCTTCTCTTTCCTTTTCCCTCCTAGCCCTCTTCCCTTCCCCCCTCCTCTCCCTCTTTGAATCATTTATTTTTGGTCCTTACCTGTTTCTCTCCAGTTCAGTTTCGGGTTGTGTAATGAGTCAACGGCACTTGTCAATAGGATCTAGTACATTCATATCCGTTTCCATGATTGGGGACCTGCTCCTTTCTGGGTTTACTACAGTCTTAGCTGTATGTCCCACTATTGTGCCATTTGGTGTTGTCATTACACGGATTGTCTATGCTTTTCACTGCGACGAGCGTGTTGTGATGTGTTTTAAGGAAACACTCTAATAAAAATGAATTATAAAAAAAAGCACCTCAAATAAATAGTACAGCACCAACTTGCGATGCGTTTTTAACATTAGAAAGTCCCATTGACAATCACATAAAAAAAAAACGCAGTGATATCGCGTGAAAAAAACGCAGAAGAAAAATGCACGTGGGTATTCACCCCGAGGCTCACAAAATCCTGCTACCACCCCTTCACATAAAATTCGGTCTCAAGAAGAACTTTGTGAAAGCCATGGACCAGACTTCGCCAGCTTTCCAATACCTCCGTGAAAAATTCCCTTGACTCAGCGAGGCAAAGATTAAAAAGGGAATTTTTTGGGTCCTCAGATTCGAGAGCTCTTCAAAGATGACCAGTTCAACAACTTGCTGATTAAAATCCCCACCTGCTGAAAGGGCTGCCTCTGATTAGCTGAGCACTGTGAACAATCAGAGGCAGCACTCGCCCATTAATGAATTCATGAATGAGCGAGTGCTGCCTCTGATTGGCTGAGTGCAGGGACCAATCAGAGGCAGCTCTCAGCTGTCATTCAATAGCTGAGAGCTGCCTCTGATTGGTCACAGTGCTCAGCCAATCAGAGGCAGCCCTTTCAGCAGACAGGGATTTTAAATCCCTGCCTGCTGAAAGCTCCTTATAGCAGTGCAGGAGAAGAGTCGGCTGGACGTGGCTGAGCCCCGGCAGCTGCAGAGATGGGAGTATACATTTCTTTGTTACACATTTTTGGATTGATTTTCAGGGAAGGGCTTATATTTTAAGCCATTACCCGAAAATCACGGCAGCGCTTGCTGGCAGCCCCTTGCTTTCAATGGAGCAGGCAATATTGCCGGCTACATTGAATTCAATGGAAGAACATAGCTCTCCTCTGCCACAGCTGTTACAGCTGTGGCAGAGGATCGTGTTCTTCACTATATGTTCTCAATGGGGTCAGCGCTGCTGCTGCTGGCCCCATTGAGCACAAGGTGAAACCCCTGGATGCGACAGTAGCTATGGGTTTCACATACACAGAACACCAGTTTGCCACAGAACGCAGTTACATGTGTTCTGCGAACCGGTAATTTTCACAACATGCGTTTGTGTGCATGTAAAATTCGCACATGTGCCCGCTACCATTGAAAAACATTGGTTCTATTTAGATGCAGCTAACAAACGCAGCTGACAGACGTGCGTACAAACGCCCATTTGACTGAGGCCTAAGTTGCTGAAAAACTTCCATTTTTTCCTTAGCGCTCTCTCTGTCACCTCTGGAGATCTCTGAATTATTATTTTATTACTTTTTTTTTTAATACTAACGCTTAAAAATAAAACTTTATGCATTTTTATAATCTCACTAGAGGGCTTCACCATGTAGCCTGCTAATTGCTTCCAAAATACTTTGGTATCCTCAGTATACCAAAACATTATTGCTTATGAGTGATAAACTGACAATCTGCTGTATTAGGCTATGCTCTTAAAGGGGTTGTCCCGAGGCAGCAAGTGGGTCTATACACTTCTGCATGGCCATAATAATGCACTTTGTAATGTACATTGTGCATTAATTATGAGCCATACAGAAGTTATCAAAAGTTTTATACTTACCTGCTCCGTTGCTGGCGTCCTCGTCTCCATGGTGCCGACTAATTTTCGCCCTCCGATGGCCAAATTAGCCGCGCTTGCGCAGTCCGGGTCTTCTTCTTTTCTGAATGGGGCTCCGTGTAGCTCCATGTAGCTCCGCCCCGTCACGTGCCGATTCCAGCCAATCAGGAGGCTGGAATCGGCAATGGACCGCACAGAAGCCCTGCGGTCCATGGAGACAGAGGATCCCGGCGGCCATCTTCAGCAGGTGAGTATGAAGACGCCGGACCGCCGGGATTCAGGTAAGCGCTGTGCGGGTTGTTTTTTTAACCCCTGCATCGGGGTTGTCTCGCGCCGAACGGGGGGGTTTAAAAAAAAAAAAAAACCCGTTTCGGCGCGGGACAACCCCTTTAACACAATAGGCATATAGTCATGTCAGCTCTGGAGGTCTTTGTTACATTCCTGGTTGCCATGACAACCCATTGGTGCCCCACAATCTCAGCGTGAAGCGTGAATGAAATGACAGTGGGAGCACCTTACCTTTGTCTAACCACCTACTGTTGATGCCACGATCACCATGGAATAAAAGCTGTAAGGGGTTAATGCTGTGCTGCTGGGTCGTCTTTTTGAACACTGTTGTATAGTACAATATTTACAGAGCTCATCAGCGCCATCGAGTGCCTTTACATTGAAACTTAATTTGCTGCATGAAAAGAGCACTGAAACGATAGCTGGCTGTGGTAGCGCGCTGTTCATCATACACATGACCAGTTAGCCAATCACCGGCTTCAACAATGATTCTGCCTTGAACAGCACATGACCACTGAAGTCTTTGATTGGCTGAGCGATCACATACACATAGTGAGCAACTGAAGGAGGTATGCCTCATTCTTTATTTTACACCATTCCCCGACCATAGAATTTTTTTTTGCCTGGGTTTTGGATGGAAAAAAAAGTGCTGCATACAATGCTCTTTCTTCCATTATTTTCAGATGGATCTGTAACGGAACGTCCAGCTGGAGGTTCAAACGCAGATGTGAAACCAGCCTTACTTCACTCATTTTATAGAACTTAAAGGGGTTGTCTCACGAAAGCAAGTGGGGTCATACACTTCTGTATGGCCATATTAATGTACTTTGTAATATACATCGTGCATTAAATATGAGCCATACAGCAGTTATTCACTTACCTTCTCCGTTGCTAGCGTCCACGTCTCCATGGCTCCGTCTAATTTCGCTGTCTGCTTGCTTTTTTAGACGCGCTTGTGCAGAAGGGTCTTCTTCTTCTGGTTCGTCCGGGCACGAGCGGCGTTCTGGCTCCACCCCCTTCTACACGTCATCGCGTAGCTCCGCCCCGTCACGTGTGCCGATTCCAGCCAATCAGGAGGCTGGAATCGGCAATGGAACGCACAGAGCCCATGGTGCACCATGGGAGAAGACCCGCGGTGCACCATGGGAGAAAACCGCAGTGCATGCTTGGGAAAAGAACCGGCGGCCATCTTTGGGAAACGTTTTATAAGTTGATGAAACACAAGAACTGTGAGTAGAAACCTGCTTTAAAAGCCATTTACACTGGTGCATAGTAATGTATGCTTAAGAAGTGGGACTGGGCAAAAAAAAACCACTGTTGCCTCGAGACAACCCCTTTAACTTTTACAACTTTTTTTTAATCGTAAACTTCATTTAAAAGGCCACTCTGGTGATTTATTAATTAGAGATGAGCGAACACGTTCGGCTCCGCCCCTTTTTCGCCCGAACACCGAACTTTGCGAACACTTCAGTGTTCGGGCGAAAAAGTTCGGGGGCCGCCGTGGCAGCGCGGGGGGGTGCGGCGGGGAGTGGGGGGGAGAGGGAGAGAGAGAGGGCTCCCCCCTGTTCCCCGCTACTGCCGCCCGCGCCGCCGCGCATCTCCCCGCCCCCCGGCGGCACCCGGACACTTACGCGCGAACACTGCAGTGTTCGGCAAAGCCGGTGTCCGGGTGCGGATGTGTCCGTAACGGACACGTTCGCTCATCCCTATTATTAATTCATTCATTAAGTAGCTATCATCCCCCTCCCAGTATAAGTCAGCTAGTCTTACCTTGGTTAGACATTTCTCTCTATCTGAAACATCAAGCCACTTTTTCCACACATGGTCATGTGAGCTCAATTCTGACTAGCTCAGATTTTCTTAGATTTATGTATTCTCAACTTAAGTTAGTTTTTTAGTCTGTGTGATGATCTTATAAAGGACGTGCCTACAGGGGGCAGAGTCATTCTTATCACAATTACTAATAATGATCAAATTGGTATAATAGAGGAGATCACAACTGATCCTTCTGACTGTATACTTATGGTTTGTAGCTCACTTGGATGACTATAGGAGGTAAAGATAATTAAACTGTCCCCCTGCAAGAAGAAATGGCACAGCCACTGATATAGCTGCGCTGATGCTAAATGTTAGCTGCTACGATATTTACAAATAGGTTAAGGGCGCCTACCCAATGGCGTTGCCGATTTTCGTGCGTGAAAAACGCAGCGTTTTCCGCGCGTTTTTCGCAGCTTTTTCACGGCTTTTTCGTTAATTTCCATTGACAATCATGGGTGCATTAAGAGAAAAATAAGGAGGCATATGCAACTGACAGTTCCTATGTTAAAAATTGCAACGGACCGGAAAAAAACCCCCCAATGGACAAGAACACATTCTATACTAATTGCTCTTAAAAAAAAACGCAAAACGCAATTTAGCATCGTAGGCGCCCTAATTGTGGATACAATAATAAATAGGTTTTATTGCAGAAGATAATTTTTTGGGGAAGCAAGCAATAATACCATCTTTAATTATCATTCGATAGAAACGTACGACATATAAAGAAAATGCAAGATGCACCTTAATCCTTAATGTTCAGAAGACTAAGTAAAATGCAAGAATAATGAAATTCAACTAATAATAATACTATTTGCCACAATCTGTGTCATTAATAGCTGCCTTGGGCCTGATGAGCGCACGCCAATTTCGCGACATCTGGTTCTATCTTCGTTAACTGCAGTCTCAATTCTCCCCTTACACATATCTGAAGTTTGTTTCTTGCTTTTGTCAGGAGCTGCTGAACCGCACTGAAGCCCCTCTCCACTAAGTATGTAGATGGAAAAGCTAAGAGGAGCAACTTAACTTCCTGCCACACGATAGGATAGGAATTCTTCACTTTCACCCAAAAACATAACCACATTGTTGGAAAAGTGCTTGGGCTTTGCTATTGTGCTTCAAGTCGATCAACTGCTCTTGTAATCTGGTATCAAAGTGTCAAGCAGCAGCTGAATGCTGTCAACATAACAAAGGACATTGTTTAACATGTGAGGATTCCATATTCCTTCTTTAGGCATCCCATCTACTGCTCAATACTTTGATATTTCTGCATCTTTAAGTTTGTCTCCATCTTTGTGCAGAATTTTTTAAAGACTTGGACACTGACAGAGCTCGCGTTTGGCAATGAAGGAAGAGATTATACCTTTTAGCCTTAATGAAATTCATTTTGTCTCCCTATAGCTTTGTGTTGACCTCGTTGAGTTTGTCAAATTTGTCTGCAAGATAGGCAACGTCAAGACGTCGTAGATCTATTGCATCACAAAGGATTGGTTCAGTCACCCGAACAAACTCGACTACTGTGTCAAAAGGTTTGTAGAAGTGACATAAGCACTTTCCTCTTGACAGCCACCTCACTTCAGTGTGTAGGAGTAGATGTTAGAATTCTTCATCATGATCTTAACAGAGCTTGCAGAAAAGACGTTCGTTCAAAGAGTGCACTTTTATCTTGTTAACAGCATTAATTACATAGCACAGAGAATCATGCAATCTCTCACATCAATGTTTACCAACAAGGTGCCACTGATGGATCACACAGTGGACTGCGATTATGCCAGGTATAGCATATTTTAAATGGGCTATAAATCCACAAAATCGACCAATCATCGATGCAACTCCATCAGTTGCACAAGCAAGTACATTTGTTAAAGGAATGTTTTTTTCTTGGAAAAATTCTTCCACTCTTTTGCATATAGAGAAGCCTTTCATGTCGGTGGTTAAATTTCTGGTAAACAATAGTTCCTCTACTACCTCTTCTTTCCGATTAATGAAATGAACGTAAGCTAGCAGCAATGCTTCATTGTCTCTAACCATTGACTCGTCAAGTAATTAAAAATTCTGTGTTCTTTAACACTTCCAAAAGCGTTTCTTCTACATCAGCAGCCATTTTGTTAATTCTTCTTGAAACAGTGTCATTACTCAAAGGAATCGATTTCACCATGGCACACATGTCCGGCCTCAGCATAATACTGACAATCTCACTAACTGCGGGTAACACAAGTGTTTCCCCAATAGTACGTGATTTGTCACATTGCGCTATTAATAAAGAGTAGAGATGAGCGAGCACCAAAATGCTCGGGTGCTCGTTACTCGAGACGAAATTTTCGCGATGCTCGGGGGTTCGTTTCGAGTAACAAACCCCATTGAAGTCAATGGGCAACTCGAGCATTTTTGTATATCGCCAATGCTCGCTAAGGTTTCCATTTGTGAAAATCTGGGCAATTCAAGAAAGTGATGGGAACGACACAGCAACGGATAGGGCAGGCGAGGGGCTACATGTTGGGCTGCATCTCAAGTTCACAGGTCCCACTATTAAGCCACAATAGCGGCAAGAGTGCCCCCCCCCTCCCAACAATTTTTACTTCTGAAAAACCCTCATTAGCAATGCATACCTTAACTAAGCACCACACTACCTCCAACAAAGCACAATCACTGCCTGCATGACACTCCGCTGCCACTTCTCCTGGGTTATATGCTGCCCAACCCCCCCCGCCCCCGCACGACCCAGTGTCCACAGCACACACCAAAGTTTCCCTGCGCAGCCTTCAGCTGCCCTCATGCCACACCACCCTCATGTCTATTTATACGCACGTCTGCCATGAGGAGGAACCGCAGGCACACACTGCAGAGGGTTGGCACGGCCAGGCAGCGACCCTCTTTAAAAGGGGCGGGGCGATAGCCCATAATGCTGTACAGAAGCAATGAGAAATCCAATCCTGTGCCACCTTCATCAGGAGATGCACACGTGGGCATAGCAATGGGTAACCCATGTGCCACACAATATTCATTCTGCCAAGGTGTCTGCATGCCCCAGTCAGACCGGATTTTTTTTATAAATAGTCACAGGCAGGTACAACTCCGCAATGGGAATTCCGTGTGCACCCACAGCATGGGTGGCTCCCTGGAACCCACCGGCTGTACATAAATAAATCCCATTGCATTGCCCATCACAGCTGAGGTAACGTCAGGTTTAATTCAGGTGGGCTTCGGCCCACACTGCATGCCCCAGTCAGACTGGGGTTCTTTAGAAGTGGACACATGCAGTTACAACTCCGTGTGGACCGAGAGCATGGGTGGGTCCCAGGAAGCCACCGGCGGTACATAAATATATCCCATTGCAGTGCCCAGCACAGCTGAGGTAACGTCAGGTTTAATGCAGGTGGTCTTCGGCCCACAGTGCATGCCCCAGTCTAGCCGGGGTTTTTAATACATAGACACTGGCAGGTACAAATCCCTAATGTGAGGTAACGTCAGCTTTAATGCAGGTGGGCTAAAAATTACTAGGATTACAATGTAGGCGAGGGCCCAAAAGAAATTGGTATACCAACAGTACAAATGTACTTCAGAAAAATTGCCCATGCCCAACCAAGAGGGCAGGTGAAACCCATTAATCGCTTTGGTTAATGTGGCTTAATTTTGTAGCTAGGCCTGTAGGCAGCCCAGTTAAAATAAAAATTGGTTCAGGTGCAACTTTCAACGCTTTATTGAATTGAGAATTGAAACGTATAAACATTGTTTACAAAAGTTATATGACTGAGTCTTGTGGGCCTCAAAAAAATTGCCCGTTCGGCGTGAATACGTGAGGTTTCAGGAGGAGGAGCAGGAGGAGGAGAATGAATATAACGCACAGATTGTTGAAGCTAAAAGGTCCCCGTTTTTTATGGTGATAGAGAATGATGCTTCCATCCGCGGGTGCAGCCTACGTATTGTTTAGGTACCGCTGCTGTCTGCTGGTGGAGAAGAGAAGTTTGTGGAAATCCAGGCTTTGTTCATCTTTATGATTGTAAGCCTGTCGGCACTGTCGGTTGACAGGCGGGTACGCTTATCCGTGATGATTCCCCCAGCCGCACTAAACACCCTCTCTGACAAGACGCTAGCCGCAGGACAAGCAAGCACCTCCAGGGCATACAGCGCGAGTTCAGGCCACGTGTCCAGCTTCGACACCCAGTAGTTGTAGGGGGCAGAGGCGTCACGGAGGACGGTCGTGCGATCGGCTACGTATTCCCTCACCATCCTTTTACAGTGCTCCCGCCGACTCAGCTTTGAGTGGGGAGCGGTGACACAGTCTTGCTGGGGAGCCATAAAGCTGTCAAAGGCCTTGGACAGTGTTCCCCTGCCTGTGCTGTACATGCTGCCTGATCTCCGCGCCTCCCCTGCTACCTGGCCCTCGGAACTGCGTCTTCTGCCACTAGCGCTGTCAGATGGGAATTTTACCATCAGTTTGTCCGCCAGGGTCCTGTGGTATAGCATCGCTCTCGAACCCCTTTCCTCTTCGGGTATGAGAGTGGAAAGGTTCTCCTTATACCATGGGTCGAGTAGTGTGTACACCCAGTAATCGGTAGTGGCCAGAATGCGTGTAACGCAAGGGTCTTGAGAAAGGCATCCTAACATGAAGTCAGCCATGTGTGCCAGGGTACCTGTACGCAACACATGGCTGTCCTCACTCCGAAGATCACTTTCAGGATCCTCCTCCTCCTCCTCCTCAGGCCATACACGCTGAAAGATGACAGGCAAGCAGCACGGGTACCCTCAGCAGTGGGCCAAGCTGTCTCTTCCCCCTCCTCCTCATGCTCCTCCACCTCCTCCTCCTCCTGCCTTAACGCGCTGAGATATAGACAGGAGGGTGCTCTGACTATCCAGCGCCATACTGTCTTCCCTCGCCTCCGTTTCTGAGCGCAAAGCGTCTGCCTTTATGCTTTGCAGGGAACTTCTCAAGAGGCATAGCAGAGGAATGGGGACGCTAATGATTGCAGCATCCCCCCTCACCACCTGGGTAGACTCCTCAAAGTTTCCAAGGACCTGGCAGATGTCTGCCAACCAGGCCCACTCTTCTGTAAAGAATTGAGGAGGCTGACTCCCACTACGCCGCCCATGTTGGAGTTGGTATTCCACTATAGCTCTACGCTGCTCATAGAGCCTGGCCAACATGTGGAGCGTAGAGTTCCATCGTGTGGGCACGTCGCAAAGCAGTCGGTGCACTGGCAGATTAAACCGATGTTGCAGGGTGCGCAGGGTCACAGCGTCCGTGTTCGACTTGCAGAAATGTGCGCTGAGCCAGAGCACCTTTCCGAGCAGGTCTGACAAGCATGGGTAGCTTTTCAGAAAGCGCTGAACCACCAAATTAAAGACGTGGGCCAGGCATGGCACGTGCGTGAGGCTGCCGAGCTGCAGAGCCGCCACCAGGTTACGGCCGTTGTCACACACGACCATGCCCGGTTGGAGGCTCAGCGGCGAAAGCCAGCGGTCGGTCTGCTCTGTCAGACCCTGCAGCAGTTCGTGGGCCATGTGCCTCTTCTCTCCTAAGCTGAGTAGTTTCAGCACGGGCTGCTGACGCTTGGCCACCGCTGTGCTGGCGACGTGCTGCTGCTGACACATCTTGATTGCGAGACAGAGGTTGCGTAGGAGGAGGAGGGTGGTTTAGTGGAGGAAGCATACACCGCCGCAGATACCAGCACCGAGCTGGGGCCCGCAATTCTGGGGGTGGGTAGGACGTGAGCGGTCCCAGGCTCTGACTCTGTCCCAGCCTCCACTAAATTCACCCAATGTGCCGTCAGGGAGATGTAGTGGCCCTGCCCGCCTGTGCTTGTCCACGTGTCTGTTGTTAAGTGGACCTTGGCAGTAACCGCGTTGGTAAGGGCGCGTACAATGTTGCGGGAGACGTGGTCGTGCAGGGCTGGGACGGCACATCGGGAAAAGTAGTGGCGACTGGGAACCGAATAGCGCGGGGCCGCCACCGCCATCATGTTTTTGAAAGCCTCCGTTTCCACAAGCCTATAAGGCAGAAACTCCAGGATGATCAATTTGGCTATGTGCACGTTTAACGCCTGAGCGTGCGGGTGAGTGGCAGCGTACTTGCGCTTGCGCTCAAACACTTGCGCTAGCGACGGTTGGACGGTGCGCTGAGAGATATTGGTGAATGGGGCCGAGGACAGCGTAGGTAAGGGTGTGGGTGCAGGCCGGGAGACGGTAGTGCCTGTGTCCTGAGAGGGGGGTTGGATCTCAGTGGCAGGTTGGGGCACAGGGGGAGAGGCAGTGGTGCAAACCGGAGGCGGTGAACGGCCTTCGTCCCACCTTGTGGGGTGCTTGGCCATCATATGCCTGTACATGCTGGTGGTGGTGAGGCTGGTGGTGGTGGCTCCCCGGCTGATCTTGGCGCGACAAAGGTTGCACACCACTGTTCGTCGGTCGTCTGCACTCTCAGTGAAAAACTGCCAGACCTTTGAGCACCTTGGCCTCTGCAGGGTGGCATGGCTCGAGGGGGCGCTTTGGGAAACAGTTGGTGGATTATTCGGTCTGGCCCTGCCTCTACCCCTGGCCACCGCACTGCCTCTTCCAACCTGCCCTGCTGCTGCACTTGCCTCCCCCTCTGAAGACCTGTCCTCAGTAGGCTTAGCAAACCAGGTGGGGTCAGTCACCTCATCGTCCTGCTGCTCTTCCTCCGAATCCATTGTGCGCTCCTCCCTCGGACTTACTGCAATTACTACTACCTGAGTGATAGACAACTGTGTCTCATCGTCGTCGTCCTCCTCACCCACTGAAAGCTCTTGAGACAGTTGCCGGAAGTCCCCAGCCTCATCACCTGGATCCCAGGAACTTTCCAAAGGTTGGGCATCGGTCACGACAAACTCCTCCTGTGGGATAGGAACCATTGCTGCCCATTCTGGGCAGGGGCCCGAGAACAGTTCCTGGGAGTCTGCCTGCTCCTCAGAATGTGTCATTGTAATGGAGTGAGGAGGCTGGGAGGAAGGAGGAGCAGCAGCTAGAGGATTCAGAGTTGCAGCAGTGGACGGCGCAGAACTCTGGGTGGTCGATAGATTGCTGGATGCACTTTCTGTCATCCACGACAGGACCTGCTCACACTGCTCATTTTCTAATAAAGGTCTACTGCGTGGACCCATTAATTGTGAGATTAATCTTGGGATGCCAGAAATGTGCCTCTCTCCTAATCCCGCAGCAGTCGGCTGCGATACACCTGGATCAGGAGCTCGGCCAGTGCCCACACCCTGACTTGGGCCTCCGCGTCCTCGCTCACGTCCTCTAGGCCTACCCCTACCCATCAGCATGGTGTATTACCAGTAGTGCAGAAACAGAACGCTGTAATTAAATGTGCCGCTTATTGGCCTGTGGTTGGAGGCGGACTTCGCTTACGGAACGCACAGCAGAGCCAGGAAAGAATTTTGCGCAAGCCTGTAGTGAGACGTAGGTGCGTATGACTGAGCTAGTGGAATTCACAGTGCAGAAGCAGTCAAGTGTACAAAGGCCACTAGTAGGCCTTAACTGTTTTGCTTCTATTTTTTTAAAGGCTGAGCTGAGACAGCAGACAGATACTGTAGGCAGCGTATATATGTATACTGTTTCCCTCTGGACGGGATGACGGCGGTGATGTAACGGGCAACGCAGAGCCAGGAAAGAATTTTGCGCAAGCCTGCTGTAACACTTAACTGCATATTAATTAGGACTACTACCCCCAGCAGAGACGCAGTACACTCAAGACGGTCACAGGCAGCCCAAAGATAGTATTTTTCCCAAATTTGTTTGAAAAACTCACTGCCTATGTAGACAGTATATCTCTTTCACCTTTCCCACTGTCCCTGCCTCACCACTACTGGCCCTATACTATGTAAAATTACTGCAGACTGTTTCCCTCTGGACGGGATGAATGCGGTGATGTAACGGACAACGCAGAGCCAGGAAAGAATTTTGCGCAAGCCTGCTGTAACACTTAGCTGCGTATTAATTAGGACTGCTACCCCCAGCAGAGACGCAGTACACTCAAGATGGTCACAGGCAGCCCAAAGATAGTATTTTTCCCAAATTTGTTTGAAAAAGCCCACTGCCTATATAGACAGTATATCTCTTTCACCTTTCCCACTGTCCCTGCCGCACCACTACTGGCCCTATACTATGTAAAATTACTGCAGACTGTTTCCCTCTGGACGGGATGACGGCGGTGATGTAACGGGCAACGCAGAGCCAGGAAACACTTTTGCGCAAGCCTGCTGGAACACTTAGCTGTGTATTAATTAGGACTGCTACCCCCAGCAGAGACGCAGTACACTCAAGACGGTCACAGGCAGCCCAAAGATAGTATTTTTCCAAAATTTTTTTGAAAAAGCCCACTGCCTATATAGACAGTATATCTCTTTCACCTTTCCCACTGTCCCTGCCTCACTACTGCTGGCCCTATACTATGTAAAATTACTGCAGACTGTTTCCCTCTGGACGGGATGACGGCGGTGATGTAACGGGCAACGTAGAGCCAGGAAACACTTTTGCGCAAGCCTGCTGTAACACTTAGCTGCGTATTAATTAGGACTACTACCCCCAGCAGATACGCAGTACACTGAGGACGGTCACAGGCAGCCCAAATATATTTTTTTTCCCAAATTTGTTTGAAAACGCCCACTGCCTATATAGACAGTATATCTCTTTCACCTTTCCCACTGTCCCTGCCTCACCAGTACTGGCCCTATACTATGTACAATGACCGCAGACTGAGGACGCAATGCTCTGCACAGGCGATATACAAAAAAAAAAAAAGTGCAACACTGCTAAAAGCAGCCTCAACAGTACTGCACACGGTCAGATGTGGCCCTAAGAAGGACCGTTGGGGTTCTTGAAGCCTAAAATAACTCCTAACACTCTCCCTATAGCAGCTCTAGCAGCAGCAGCACTGTCCCTGATCTATGTCAGAATGCATCTGTGGCGAGCCGCGGGAGGGGCCGATTTAAATACTCGGGTGACACCTGATCTCGCCAGCCACTCACTGCAGGGGGGTGGTATAGGGCTTGAACGTCGCAGGGGGAAGTTGGAATGCCTTCCCTGACGTTCTATTGGCCAGAAAAGCGCGCTAACGTCTCAGAGATGAAAGTGAAAGTAACTCGAACATCGCGTGGTGCTCGCCTCGAGTAAAGAGCATCTCGAACACGCTAATACTCGAACGAGTATCAAGATCGGACGAGTACGTTCGCTCATCTCTAATAAAGAGACTTTATAGGAAGGCCTTTGTCAGCATTGAGAGCAGATTTTCCAAGTAGCTTGCCTACAATGCTGCGGTTCCCAAACTTTGGCTTTAAACCTTGGAAAAAATGAAATAGGCTTACCCACTTTGTCTGAATGCATTTTTGCTAGGTGATCACTCAGTATCGAAGGCTTCATAGCTTCATTCGAAAATGCCTTTTCACAAACAAGGCACAAGGGAAGCTGTCCATTTGTAAGAAACGTGATGAATCCGTATTTCAAGTATTCATTTAATATTGACAGAATTTCTTCTTCTCAGCCATTTTTATAAAGTATGCTTCAAGAATGCACTACTTATGTTGCTCTATCATATAATGATGTATGACTTTTATAACTCCATGACTCCGCTATAGATAAATCACACTGGATAACCTATTGGAACTTTCAATTGTGTGGGTCTCTGAGAGTTGTAGTTTATATCAATGTTCTGAAAAGACACTTGGCGTCCACTAACACTACAACTCCCAGAGACCCACACAAGTTAAAGTTTGAAGCTGTTCTAGCCAATCAGCAGCATTATGGAATACAGCGGGTTAGGTTGTGCTCTAGGTTATCCAGTATTATGAAGTGTGATTGATCTGTAGCAGAATAATGGAGTTATAGAAGTCATACATTATATGATAGAGGTGCGCAGGCTGCACACAACTCCCATTACATATAAGGGATTCATATGGAAATTATTGCCTCGGTTTTCATTGGTTTCAGATTTCACAGATTGTTTATCAACAAAAACCATGGTATCCCTACTAATTTTTAGAAAAATGTAGTTACTAGACGAAAAAAATCAACAAAGCAAACACTGAATGCTCCCCTACCACCACTCCTTTTTGTTCCACCGCCCCCTTGAGAAGTAAAAAAACTCCCCCAGGGGGCAATAACGTCCACATTGAGAACCACTGCTCTAGACCACCTTGGAAGCAGGCATCAAACCCTTGCCTATGCTTGACCATCAGGGAAGTAGGCATCAACCCCTTGCCTTTCCTAGACCACGAGGGAAGCTGATTTCAACCTCCGCAATACTACACACCAAGAAGGATGTTGGCATGAATCCTTCCACTGCTCTAAACTGGGATGTAGGTAGCAAACCTCTCAATACCGTAGACCACTAGGGATGTTTGTAGTAACTCATTCACTACCCTAATTCATGTAAATTATTAATATTTACCACTAAACTACCCTAGATCATCATGTTTATTTATATCACCCCTTCAAACCCCCATATGTTTATTTTTATCACCCCTTCAAACCCCCAGTGACCACCCAAGAGGCAAGACTTTGTATTATTAGGGACCTATAAATTGGTTGTACTGGTTTATCTAGACAAGCTATGCAATACTTATCGTGACTAATTATTCAGTGTTGTATTACATTAGTAACCCTTTGGCAACATGCAAAGTACATATATGATACAGCTGCTGAGGTGTTAACCCCTTAGTAACCAAGCCTGTTTGTGCCTTAATAACCAGACCAAATTTTGCAAATCTTACATGTGTCACTTTAACATAGAATATCTCAGTAAAGGTTTTGTATATCCAAGTGATTCTGACATTGTTTTTTCGCCACATATTGTACTTCATTTAGGCGGAAAAAATAGACCAATAGAATTTGTGTATATTTATTAAAAGCGCCAAAATTGGGAACATTTTTAAAAGATTGTCATTTTTTCACATTTTCAATTGTAATATATCAAATATGTGCAAACATACTGTACAAATTTTTGATAAGATATATATTTCCATCTGTTTACTTTATTCTGGACGCACATTGGAAAAGCTTTTGTTTTTTTAAACCATTTAGGAGACGTACAAATTTAACCTTGATTATCAACATTTTGAGGAACACTGTTTTCCTACACCAAGCCAACTTTGCAAAGGCTCAAAGACGTCAGAATGATAGATACCACCACAAATGACCCCATTTTAAAAACTACACCCCTTAATGTATTCACTGAGGGGGGTCATGAGTATTTTGACCCCACAGGTTTTTTTTTAGGAGTTAATGCAATTTAGAGGAGAAAAATAAAATTTCTGATTTCTGCATATATGTCATTTTAAAGGCAGTTTTTTTCTATAGTGCACACGAAAATGAGGATTTGCACCCCAAAATAGATAATCCTGTTTGTCCCGTGTTCAGAAACATACCCATTGTGGCCCTAGTATTATTGCCGTCTGCACAAAGGGGCCCAAACCAAAAGGAGCAGCCAGTGCCTTTCAAAACAGAGATTTTGCTTGAAGGTGTTTTAGGCCCCATTGCCCACTTGTAGAGCCCTTGAGCGGCCAAAATGATTAAAAAAAACCTCACAAATGACCCCATTTTGAAAACTAGACCACTTAACGAATTCATCTACGGGTGTACTGCTTATTTTGACCCCACAGTATTTGAATTAATCTAAGCAAAGCGGAATGAAAAAATTACGAATTTCATTTTTTTGGCAATAATGTCATTTTAAAAACCTTTTTTTTTGTACAGCACACTTGTGAATGAAGACTTGCACCCCAAAATGGATCCCCCTGTTTGTCCTGTGTTCAGAAATATACCTATTGTGGCCCTAATATTATGTCAATAGGCACAACGGGGCCCAAAATGAAAGAAGCTACCGGTGGCTTTCAGAACAGAAATTTATCCTGAAGGTGATTTAGGCCCCATTGCCCACTTGTAGAGCCCTTGAGCGGCCAAAACGATGGAGAACCCCCACAAATAACCCCATTTTGAAAACTAGACCCCTTAACGAATTTATGAAGGGGTGTACTGCTTATTTTGATCCCACAGTTTTTGAATGAATCTAAGCAAAGCAGAAGGAAATAATTACTTTTTTAATTTTTGTGGGCAATTGTGTCAAATTAAAAACAGGGTTTTTTTTGTACAGCATACATAGGAATGAAGACTTTCACCCCAAAATGGATACCCCTGTTTGTCCCATGTTCAGAAATATACTCGTTGTAGCCCTAATCTACTTACAGGACACATGGCTAGGCCCATAATGGAGGGAACACCCGTTGGATTTCAGGACACAACTGAATAAATTCCAGGGCCCATTGCAGACTTGTAGAGCCATAGAGCGACAAAAACGATGGAGAACCCCCTCAAATGACCCCATTTTGAAAACTAGACCCGTTAACAAATTCATCTAGGGATGTACTGCGTATTTTGATCCCACAGTTTTTGAATGAATATATGCAAAGCAGAAGGGAAATAAATACTATTTTCATTTTTTTGGCAATTGTGTCAATTTAACAGTTTTTTTTGTACAGTACACACATGAATGAAAACTTTCACCCCAAAATGGATACCCCCGTTTGTCCCATGTTCAGAAACATACCCATTGTGGCCCTAATCTACTTAGAGGACACATGGCTAGGCCCATAATGGAGGGAATGCCCGTTGGATTTCAGGGCACAACTGAATAAATTCCAGGCCCCATTGCCCACTTATATGGAAAAAAATTGACTTCCTAAAAATAACCCCCCCCCTCCCCATTTTTTGGCCTTCCCTAAATATTAGATAAAAGTAATAATGTAAACTGCGTTTTATGTCCAAAGACGGGGGTAATTACGGAGGATGGTTGGAATGGGCACATGGGGCAAGAAAACCGTGTATTTCCCCTCCTCTCATGCTTTTTTGGGGGCATTTTGTGACCTCAGCGGCGGGAATGGGGTGTAAAAAGTGGCGCTTCGTGAGGCTTCGTAATTTTGCTGCGGTGCGGCGGTCTCACACAGAAGGCGCTCAACAAGCTGCTCCTGGAATTGCAGAAAGGCGAGCGCTCCCGGGACTTCTTATAAATTAGGTATTACAGGTAGCGGTCTGAATAACGCCGGGCTCACACGGCTATATGTGGAATCCGCTTGCGGAGGACCGCAGCGGATCCCAGCTGTGACCCCGGCTCTGACGCTGCGTACGGCCGCGTAATGTACTGCGCATAACTGCGTACTTACACGGGCGGTCATGCGCAATACACTGTTTTTTGTTTATATTTCCGGCGCCGTCGCTTAGAGATGACGCGGGTACCCGCAGCCCGTACACAATGTATTTGCATATGGGCTGCGAGTATATCTGCGGTCATAGAGCACAATGGGCTCTAGGTCGCGGATATCCTCAGTAAAATATAACATGCTGTGTTCTGTTTTCTGTGAGTGGATTACGTAATTCCGACCCGCTAATTGGGGGGAATTGTGTAATCCAATGCATGTGATTGATCCGTGGATTACCGCTGATCAAGCGCATGCAGAACCCGTAATTCCTCTCCGGTCATGCGTGACCGGCCTAATGTTATATCGCTAATTTATCACGTGACCGGGGACCGCTCAGCGAGGCCGCCGGTCACTGCTCCAAGCACTCAGCAACCGTTGGTCGCTGGGAGCAGGGAGATTTAAAATTTCCTGGGCTCCCCGGCTCCAGCGAATGTGTCCAGCATTTTGCCGGCGGGCGCATGCGCAGAAGCCAGAAGGATCCATGGAGGATAATCGCATCTGGATTCAAATGCGGAAGCCTCCGAGAAGATGTTTCATCTCCTCTCACTGATCGCATCGGTGAGGGGAGATGAAACTTCCACTTTTTAAAGAACTTTTACGTGATCGCCATTATGCATTGGATAATGGCGATCATGTGACCAGTAACCGCATACTGCGGCTCCCAGTGACATCTCCAGGCTCTTGTCTACCTTTTGTAGTCAGGAGCAGGGAGATTTTAAATTTCTTGGGCAATCCTTCACTTTTGCGCATGCATCCACCATCATGCTTATGGTGGCATGCGCCGAAGCTGGGATAAGGTCCGCGGATCAACAACCCATCAGAGAACAAATCCAGGGACCTTGGGTACGTAATTTCATCTCCCATTACAGATACAATCTTTTTTAAACTTTTTTTTTTTTTAACTTTTTAACTTTATATGATCACCGTTATCCAGTGGATAACGGTGATCATATCACTGGTAACCGCATACAGTGGTCCCCAGTCATATCTCCCTGCACTCGGCTATCTGCGACAGCCGAGTTCAGGGAGATTTTGAATTTGCCACATCGGCGCATGCGCAGAAGCCATCAGTGGATCCCAAAAGCGGCGGGGGAACTTGGAGGAAGGGGGTGAGTATTTTCACCTTCCCTCATGGATCCGATCCATGAGGGGAGGTGAAACTTTTCTTCAGTTTTCCGCGATCGCCGTTATCCATTGGATAACGGCGATCGTGATTCCGGGGACCGCGTTAAGAAACTAAAATACAGATTTTGGAGATGTTCTTCAAAATTTGAAAACTTGCTTCTATATTTGTAAGCCATGTACGGTGTTTACAAAAATAAAGAATATCTTAATAAAATGATGGCAACATGAAGCAGATATGTGGTAAATCTAATTCATCAACCATTGTGTCTGGCATGACTATTACATGCAGAAATGTTCACATCATGTAAACTCTAAACTGCAAATTCTTGTAAAAAAAATGTAAATTTTTTTTAATGGATGCAAAAAAAATTACACAAAATGTAGCCCTAACATGAAGAACATTGTGTCACAGAATGATCTCCGAATCAGGGTTTAATCACATGAGCGTATACACGCGGCTATGTAGCTGCCTTATCATGCCTGGCCGATATACGTGACCATCTGAGGCGTTGGATTCCAATGCGCATAAAAACGTTGCTGTAAAAAATAGAACATACGCAACCGAAATCCACACCTGCTATTATCGCAGGGACATATGCAGGTAGCAGGGAAAGACTACCCCTTATTGGTAGAGTGGAGAACAGCTTTTGCTTGACTTGGCGCTTCCATACATTATATGAACACATTAATTCAAACGAACATTGAGTAGTGCAAGAACTTTAACCCTTTCTATCCATTGCCTGACGTCTGAAGACATCCTGATTGAAGGCTGTACAGCTCTGATGTCGGAAGACGTCCGGCAGGGTATTCTTACTGTACATTACTGGCCCCTCTGTTGTTGGGAGCCTCTTCAGCATGTCCTATACCACAGTACTGGCTCTAGCCAGCAGATGGTGCCATTGTATAATGGCAGAAAGAGAAAGCCCCCTAGGAAACCCTGCATCCAAAATTGGATTGCAAAGGGTTATAGCTTTGGATTAGAACTTTACCATTGTAAGCAAACTCGTGACGCACTTGATGTTTTTATGCTATACAGACTGTCACATGTACGGGGTTCACAGGCAATGAGGGTATCCAACCTGTGATGTACAGCTCCGAGTGCAGGATTGACTTATTTCCAGGTGCCTGGATCCTGCACTCGTACAAGATGGGCCCGAATCACACCCAACATGGCCTAGGACTTCCAAAAGCACTTCGCTGCTACCACTGACCATTTCTGACAGGTTGATCAGCCACTTTGGTTTTGCTCACTGCAAGTCTTCTCAGTCTTCAGGTGTGCGATTCCTTGTGTCCTGAGAATCGCACAGCAACAAGAGTAAATGTGTTACATTCGTGGAATGCTGCGGGTCCTGTAAAGATACCTGTTGTCTGGATAAAACTCTTAGATTACTCATAAAACAAGTTAGAATGTTTCCTTTGTCTCATCCTATGGTTGGAAGTCACAGCCAGCAGGTCTGTGGGAATGCGTATCAGAGCAGCAGGGGGACAGTGGGATCTCCTGTCTTATATCATTATCACTACAACAAAAGGCTTCCTGGTTGATACCAAAATGATCCAATAGGATCAAAAGCCCCTCTGTACAGGAGTGAAAGGCATTTTGACAAATATTGATGAATACTGGTGACAGGATATACACTGGAAAGTACTTGTGCTTAATTCAACCATTTTTTTTCAGATGCAGGATGGCAGATATCAGAGACAATAGCTGACATGCAAAATACAGGTGAGTCTTATAGTATCACTTCATTACACAGACAAATTGTTATTTATCCTTTATGAATGTTTACTTCCTTTATGTAATAAATCTGGCTTCTTGTGCTACATATTAAGCGCTGCGGAATAAGTTGGTGCTATACAAATAAAGATTATTGTTTATTACATAGTATCTTGTGCGATACAGTAAGTGACAAGGATATAGTGACATCTAACGGGGACTTTAGGAAAATGCAGTGTTGTATTTTGGGTAATCCATCCTTATTCAGTATGCCTAAAGTATTTGGCATAAATGGTGCAAGATGGCCCTCTAGTGGACTGTTTGGACTCTGCAGCTGCAATTATAATGAATTCCAGGTCTAAAAATGGCTATTAAAAAGGTGTTGATCTCTGTTAATATGGATGCCATAGCTTAAAATTTCTACTGCTGGATTTGCTGTGATCATTTACATTATCATCTATACATTTAAATGGTGCCATGAAATACACATTTGTCTCTATGCTTTGTGATCGGCTGATTACCGCGGGGCTTGTCCGTAATGCAAAATCCCTTTAAGTAAAACCCTTTTGTTTTCAAAATTTTTACTGATATTGAAAAATCATTTGTGCTTCTGAAAACTAATTTTTTTCTTAGAATATTGAACATTTTTGGAAGCCCAGTTGCCGGTCTGGCATGGATTATTTGTCAAAATGAACCCCTTCAGGACCCGAGATTTCTCATTTTTTTATTTTCATTTTTTCATCCTCGCCCTCAAAGAGCCATAACTTTTTCATTTTTCCATTGACATAGCTGTATGAAGGCTTGTTTATGCAGGAGAAGTTGTATATTTTACTATTGCCATCTAATATACCATATAATTAGAGACGAGCGAGTATACTCGCTAAGGCTAACTACTCGAGTGAGTAGTGCCTTAGTCGAGTATCTGCCAGCTCGTCTCTAAAGATTCGGCTGCCGGCGGGGGACGGGGAGCGGCGGTGAGCAGGGGGGAGAGAGAGATCTCCCCTCCGTTCCCCCCCGCTCTCCCCGCCGCTCCCCTCCCGCCGCCGGCCCCCGAATCTTTACAGACGAGTGGGGGGATACTTGGCTAAGGCACTACTCGCTCGAGTAGTTAGCCTTAGCGAGTATACTCACTCATCTCTACATATAATGTTTAGGAAAACTTTTTTAAAAATTAAGTGGGAAGAAATTTAAAAAAATGCTATTGCACTATTTTTGAGGGGTTTAGTTTTTACAGCATTCACAGTGCAGTAAAAATGAAATATGAACTTTGTTGTGAGAGTCGATACAATTATGATGAAACCAAATGTAAATATTCTTTTATGTTTCTCTATTTTTAAAATGTAATTTACATTTAATTTAAATTGTTTTCCGTTGCCATATTCTGAGACCCATACCTTTTTATTTTTTGTCGATTGGGCTGTACGAGGGCTCATTTTTTGTGGGGTGACCTGTAGATTTTATTAGGGAAACATGTTGGGAAACAAACATCTTTATGATCACTTTTTAGGAGCCGGATACCAAAAAAAAGCCACAATTCTGACATTTGGTTCTTTTTCTTTTGTTACCGCCGTCACTATGTAGGATAAATGTTGTGATATTGTAATAATTTGGACTTTTACCTACAAGATGATACCAAATATGTGTGTTTTTAATTGCTTAGATTTTTCTATGGGAAAAGTGGGGAAAGGGTTTTTTTTTTAACTTTTAATATTTTATTTTTTTTTACTATTAAAAATACTTTTATTCAGTCCACAAAGGGAACTTGAATATGTGATCATTTGATTGCATACAGTGATTTTTGATGTGCCACAAGGCTTGATAGGCATGTATGCATGGCAGCCCTGGGAGCCTTCAGTGGGCTCCAGACCACCATACTGGCCCATTGGCACCCCCTGATTGTGTTGCAGGGGAATTGCCAATGGGGCGTGGAAGGGGTCTTGCCTCGAACTAACTGTTTAGTTGCAGATCAGCTTTAACCACAGTATCTAAACAATTAACTGCCATGATCAGAGCTAACTCTGATCACAGCATTAACTGGCGGCTGTCAGCAGTCAGGAATTATTGATAAACACCAAGTATGGAGTAGACTTTGTTCCTGAGCTCACTCCATACACTCTTCAAGATGCCTGACGTAGTTTATATTAGTCAGTCGTGATGTATTTAAACTTTTTTTTTTTTATCATTTCCTCCCTAAGTGCACAATTAAGAATCATAGAATGATAGAGTTTGAAGGGACCCCCAGGGTCATCGGGTCCAACCCCCTGCTCAGTGCAGGAATCACTAAATTATCCCAGACTGATATTTGTCCAGCCTTTGTTTGAACCCTTCCATTGAAGGAGAACTCCCCACCTCCCGTGGTAACCTGTTCCACTCATTGATCCCCCCTCACTGTTCACTATCTAATCCATGTCTCCTCCCTTTCAGTTTCATCCTATTGCTTCTAGTCTTTCCTTGTGCAGATGAGAATAGGGCTGATCCCTCTGCACTGTGACAGCCCTTCAGATATTTGTAGCCCGCTATTAAGTCTCCTCTCAGCCTTCTTTTTTGCAAGCTAAACATTCCCAGATCCTTTAACCGTTCCTCATAGGACATGATTTGCAGACCGCTCACCATCTTGGTAACTCTTCTCTGAACTTGCTCCAGTTTGTCTGTGGCTTTTTTAAAGTGCGGTGCCCAGAACTGGACACAGTATTCCAGAAGAGGCCTGACTAAGGAAGATTAGAGGGGAATAATGGCCTCACATGAACTAGACTCTATGCTTCTCTTAATACATCCCAGAATTGTGTTTGCCTTTTTGGCTGCTGCATCACACTGCTGACTCATGTTCATTCTATGATCTATTAGTATACCCAAGTCTTTTAAGCAACTTTCTAATAAGAAAAATCCTCCTATTTCGCTCCTGCAAAGTCTGTGTAACTCCACAACCGGTTGTGCTGTTAGAAGCAAAACCCTATATTTCCTTCCTTATGTAAAATGATGCGTGTCATTTTAAGGGAATTGTTCTTGCCATGTTTTTTGAAGTGTTATGTACTTTGTATGATCTGCTTTTGTTTTGTGTACCTCTTTTAGCCTGTATGTGTGGAAGGCTAGTAGGTTGCTCTGCAGAGATGCGGTGCCAGACTACACTTGTGTCGCTGGTGGTGCCAGTCACCAACATGGGACAACGCTGAGTCCAATATTAACATGGTGGTGAGTGCTGTGTTGCTCAGCATTGCACCATAACGGTGGTTAGTAAGGACCAGAAGAACTGTTAGAATTAAAGAGTAACTGCACTTTTTACAAACTTTTGATATGTCAGAGAAACATGTCAAAAGTTTTGATCAGTGGGGAGGGTCCCACTGCTGACATCCCCACTCACTGCTGACACAGGGCTGCAGCGCTCACCTGAGCTCTGTGCCCCTTCAGCTGACTTTGCTGCCTGTTAGCTCCTCTCAGCAGTTGAAGACGTGCACATAGAGGTCTATAGAAGATGCCCAGTGTAATGAGGTGTACTTTGGCTAGAGAGTGAGAAACAGATTTAGATATGGAAAGTCTGCTCAGTGCAATGGCTAGTATTCGCCTGGGGGCTCCCCATAAGCTGTATGAGGAACTGAGAGAGGAATGCAGTCTGATACAACACAGAGGTGGGCAGGGGCCTCTTGTAAACTTCTGTAGCGAGGCAAGTTCTAAAGGCCTGTCAGAGAGAGAGAGAGAGAGTAGCCAGGGAGGTTGACATCAGTATAAGTCCTCCTTCACACGGGCGACACAATATCACCACGAGAAAATCACAGCGATGTCACATCGGTGGTCCGTGTGATATCACTGTGTTTTCTTGTGGCAATACCGAGATTTTGTAGCACTATAAAGTCATGCGACTTTGTAGTACCCCTTACGAAGATTTTCGGGGGTGGGGGGTGGTGGCTTGAAATATAAACCTTACCCCGAAAATAAGTCCTAAATGCATAAAAAAAAAAAGAATACATCACCTAAGAAGCGCTGTCCGGGGCTCCATTAATTGGGCGCTGGCTCTGGTTAGCTAAGCATCACAGTGCTCAGCTAATCAGAGGCAGCGCTTCCAGGAAGCAGAGATTTTTCAATCCCTGGCCAGAAGAGATGATAAAGAACAGTGTCAGGGACTGGGGAGAAGACGGTCCGGAACCGGACAGTGCTTCTAAGGTGATGTATTCTTTTTTAATTATTTTTACCCGCAGCTAGGGCTTAGTTTTGGGCTTTTACAGTAGGATTCCCTACTGTCAAAGTTGCATCCCACTGCATGCAAATCGTGTTTTCGTGCAATATGATGCAACAGAGAGGAAGGCTCCATAGGGAAACATGGGCCACAAAACCTCATGAGTCGTGTGCATATCGCAAGACCCGTAAGGCTTTTGATTCACAATGTAGCATGCTACAAAATATCGCAAATATGAAGAAACCAATAAGTAAGCATGGGCTTCACATACATGCGATTTGTAGCATTGTCGCATCATGAGAAAATCGCACAACTTTGTCGCCCACGTGAACGAGGCCTAAAGGAGATGCTGTTGTGTTGGAACACATCGCCCCTGTATCAGGCAGGCACATCTTGGAACTACAGGACACTTAGAGACTGTCTACACCCTCCTGTGCAGTGTTCCTATATAAATGTTGCACACAGTAAAGTTTGAAGTTGTTTCAAAGCATCATTGCCTCCACCTTCCTTACTGAGTTTCCATCCAAAACAGTCTGCATATCTTTACATTTTGGTGTAGTCAACATGATGGTGCACCTGTAGCAGGCGGAGTGGAAGCATCTAATATGGTATGGACTATTCTGTCTTACTAAGGATGGCAACAGAAAAATACAGGGGGAATATATGGGAATGTGAAAGCTCCCTTGAAGAAACGAGTAGCACTGCCGCCACACTCACAAGCCCCACCCCCTCTATGATGCGGATGTTTTATGTGACTAGTGTGTGATCACTCAAATAACGTTATAGAGATATAGAGATTATGTGATGATGGATGCCATCTTGAGTCAGTGCAACATATGCCACATATATTGCATTACTCTCTCTGCTGGGGGTGAACGCAGGACGAGGGCCAAGCTGTTTGAACTGCTACAGCCGGGAAGTTCTAGCAGACCACACAATGTCCAGTAGCCCAGCAATCCACGCCCAGTATATCAGGCCTGAATGTAGTCTCTAGCTGGTCACTGCAGCTATGGTGGCCAGAGGATGGCTGCAGATACCAATGTGGCCTAACAAGAGCACTAGTTAATCTCTCTCTGCTATGATGCAAAGGTGGGTAGGAGCCTTTTGCAAACTTGTGTAGATGGGCACACTTTGAAGGCCTGTAAAAGACAGAGTAGCCAAGAAGGTTGTCACCAAGTATAATGGAGATGCTGTTGTGTTGGAAAATATCTCCACTGTAACAGAGAAGCTCCAACGGACTACTGGACAATTAGAAACTGGGTATATACCGTAGTAACTCTTGTGGCCACAAAGCCTGGGACAATGACCCATTACCAGTGACTGTATGTTTCAATGGAGTGTCCATATATAAATAATGTGTACAGGAAAGTTTGAAGTTGTTGCAAATCATCCTCGTCTCCTTCTACCTAATTGCAACTCCATTCAAAAACACCCTGCATATCTATACAACTTTACAGAGAAGATGGTGTTTAATAGAGATGAGCAAGTATACTCGCTAAGGCACATTACTCGAGCGAGTAGTGCCTTAGCCGAGTATCTCCCCGCTCGTCTCTAAAGATTCGGGGGCCGGCGGGGGGCGGGGAGCGGCGGGGGAGAGTGGGGAGGAACGGAGGGGGGATCTCTCTCTCCCTCTCTCCCCACCCCACTCCCCGCCGCAACTCACCCACCGCGTCGGCCCCCGAATCTTTACAGACGAGCGGGGAGATACTCGGCTAAGGCACTACTCGCTCGAGTAATGTGCCTTAGCGAATATACTCGCTCATCTCTAGTGTTTAACCAACCTTAGTGGCCAAACCTGTTTGCGCCTTAATGACCAGGCTAAATTTTGGGAATCTGACATGTGTTACTTTAACATAGAATAACTCTGTGAAGGTTTTGCATATCCAAGTGATTCTGACATTGTTTTTGCAACATATTGTACTTTATTTAGGTGGTAAAAATAGAACAATAGAATGTGTGTATATTTATTAAAAGTGCTAAAATTGGGAACATTTTGAAAAAAATGTTATTTTTTCACATTTTCAACTGCAATATCTCAAATATGTGCAAACATATTGTACAATTTTTTGATGAGATATATATATTTCCTTCTGTTTACTCCATTCTGGACACACATTGGAAAAACTTCAGATTTTTTTAACCATTTAGAAGATGTTCAAATTTAACATTGATTATCAACACTTTGAGGAGCACTTTGTTTTCCTGCACCAAGCGAAGACTGCAAAGGCTCATAGGTGTCAGAATAATAGATACCCCCACAAATGACCCCATTTTAAAAACGACACCATTTAATGTATTCACTGAGGGGGGGTCATAAGTATTTTGATCCCACAGTTTCTTTTCATGAATTAATGCAATTTAGCGGAGAAAAAAATAAATTTCATATTTTTGAAAATATGTCATTTAAAAGTCAAGATTTTTTTCTGTAGTACACATGATAATGAGGATTTGCACCCAAAATGGATACCCTTGTTTGTCCTGTGTTCAAAAACATACCTATTGTGGCCCTAATCTTGTATCTCTATGCACAACAGGGCCCAAACCAAAAGTAGCAGCTTTCAGAGCAGACATTTTGCTTGAAGGTGATTTAGGCCCCATTATACACTTGTAGAGCCCTTGAGCGGCCAAAACGATGGAGAACCCCCACAAATTACTCCATTTTGAAAACGAGACCCCTGAACAAATACATCTAGGAGTGTACTGTGTATTTTTACCTCACAGGTTTTGAATGAATCTCAGCAAAGCAGAAGGAAAAAAATTACGATTTTCATTTTTTTGGCAATTGTGTCATTTTAAAAACAGCTTTTTTTGTAGAGCAGACATGTGAATGAAGACTTTCACCCCAAAATGGGTATGAAAACCAAGCCAGAATCCATACACCGACAGCTATTTTCTGGGTGTTTGTCTGTCATCAGTGTGCAGTAGGATCGTGGCTTGGCTAGTGAGGGGCATATGATGTGAGTTGGGAGAGGTGTCATCACGCCTGAAGGAGAGCAGCTAGAAGGTGTGAGGAAACCTATAAGTCCATGCAAGCTCCTCTGGGAAATATATGCAAATTAGAAATGTACAATCAGCTGTTATTGTCAGTTGGGTGTATCACAGGTATGCTGTAACAGCCATTATTTCAGAACAGTCCTGGGGGCTTTATTAAGTACAGTATGATATAGAGTGTTACAATAAGTCAATATAACACTGCTTGCGTAAGTTCTGCAAAGGAGGTTCTGAAAAACACAGATTAATGCAAAAAAACCAAAGTTGTTAATAGCTAAGAACAACTAAGGAGAAAATATATTCTGGTGTTGCAAAGATGTTAACTGATGTGATCAATATTAAACCCCAAAGGGATTGTCCAGTTACCGAGCAACATTCCTTTAGGTCCAATGTCCACAGGCAAATTAAAATGATCTGTGCCCATAGGGATGCATTGGACACCCGCAGGTAATTAAATACCTGCGGATGTCATTTTTCCCTTGACGAATTTCCCCGTGGACATGAGGCTTTAATAGGGCCTCCTGTAGTAAAATAATAAACTGAGCACCACAGGAGGGTAATATCTCTTCAGCAAAGATTTATGAAAAACTTTATGAATCCTCCATGACTCCGGTAAGGCCAACTCAAAAGCCACCGGATTAATGACTTTGGTAACGGGGAAAGGTCCCATGAAACGTGGGGCTAACTTCAAAGCGGGGACCTTCAATCTCAAATTCTTGGAGGAAAGATACACCAACTGACCAGCTAGAAAGAATCCGAGATGGTGCGTTTATTAGCACCACCCTTTAACTTAACTCTCCTGGCCTGTTCTAAATTCTGTTGGACCTCACCCGAAATCTCTTGTAGCTTAGCAATTCTAGCATCAGCTGCGGGGTTCTCAGAAACAGAAGAAACCCCCAACGAACATCTGGGGTGATAACCCACATTACAGTAAAACGGCAAGGTACCCAATGCGGAATTGCAATGGTTATTAATAACAAATTCTGCCAATGCCAAAAACTCTGCCCACTGCTGTTGCCGGTCGCTCACGTAGAGCCTGGGATACTGAATAAGTTCTTGGTTCATGCGTTCCGTCTGTCCATTGGATTCAGGGTGAAAGGCCGTAGAAAATGACAACCCCATACCCAAGTTCTTACAGAACGCACGCCAAAACTGGGCCACAAATTGTACCTCCGGATCAGACACTACATCATCGGGGATGCCATGCAACCGTACCACTTTCTTAATGAAAATGGATACCAATTCAGGAGCTAATGATAACTTCTTCAATGGAACAAAATGAGCCATCTTAGAAAATCGGTCAACTACCACCCATATTAACGAATGTCCCTGAGAAACGGGTAAGTTGGTAATGAAATCCATGGATAAATGCGACCATGGTCTAGATGGCCCAGGCAGTGGCAGTATAGGCCCCTCAGGGCGTCTCCTCCTACTCTTCCCACGAGCACAGGCCTCCACAAAACTTCTAACATCCCGGGCCATTCGCGGCCACCAGTACAAACGTCTGCATAATTCTAATGTACTATGGATTCCTGGGTGACCCACTAAGACAGATGTATGGACCTCCTCCAGTACCTGCAACTGCCAGGCACTGGGTACAAAAAGCTTCCCTTCTGGAAGAGAAACCAGGGCGTCAGCCTGAGCCACCAAAATCTGGTTGGATATGTCTGACGTCAAGGCAGCCACCGCTATCCCAGGTGGTAAGATCCGCTCAGAGTGGGAATCCTCCTGCTCGGGAGCTCGAAAACTGCGAGATAGAGCATCAGTCCTGAAGTTCTTAGACCCTGGCATATATGTTACAACAAAATTAAAGGGTGAGAAGAACAAGGCCCACCAGGTCTGTCGCTCATTAAGATGCTTGACTCTAAGTATATCAAATTTTTATGATCAATAAATACTGTAACTTGATGCTTAGCCCCTTCCAGAAAATGTCTCCACTCCTCAAACGCCCATTTGATGGCCAATAATTCTCTATTGCCACTATTATAGTTTCTTTCCGCCTGACCTAATTTCCTGGAAAAGAATAGCTATAATTTGGCAAGAGAGGCGGAGCCTTGTGACAAAACCGCACCCACCCCATGTTCGGATGCGTCTACCTCCACCATGAAAGGCATGTTAAGATCAGGTTGTATTAATACAGGGGCTGACGAGAATGCCTTCTTCAGACATACAAAAGCCTCTATTGCCTCAGGGGACCAATTAACTAAATCAGCGCCCCTTCTTGGTTATGTCCGTCAATGGCTTGGCCATCACAGAAAAATTCCTGATAAACTTATGGTAAAAATTTGCAAAACCAAGAAAGTGCTGCAGAGCCTTCATACTAGTCGGTTGGCACCATTCAGTTATGGCGCAAACCTTATCGGAATCCATCTGAATGGCGGAAGGGGTCATAAAAATGACACCTTCTGCACCCCAAACTGACACTTCTCCAATTTGGCAAATAATTTATTGTCTCAAAGACGCGAAAGAACAACATGTAAATGCCTAACATGAGATTCCCAATCAGGAGAAAAAAATTAATATGTCATCCAAATATACCACCATGAAAGCCGCTGTGATATTGTGAATAATGGCGTTCATGAAGCCCTGGAAAACGACCGAAGCATTGCATAATCCAAACATGATTACCAAACATTCAGAATGCCCAAATGGAGTATTGAAAGCAGTCTTCCATTCATCCCCTTCACGGATTCTAATCAGGTTGTAAGCTCCCCTAAAATCGAGCTTGGAGAACCATCTAGCTTCCACAACCTGATTAAGTAAATCGGGAATTAATGAAAGCGAGTATTGATTCTTTACAGTAATCATATTTAACACCCGATAATCAATACAAGACCGGAGACTACCATCCTTCTTCTCCACGAAGAACAGTCCAGCCCCAGCAGGAGACTCCGAATGGTGTATATGGCCCTTGGCTAAACTCTCAGTAACATACTCTTTCATAGCCTCCCGTTCTGGCACAGTAACATTCTAAATACCCCTTTTAGGAATCTTACTTCCGGGAAGGGGATCAATCTTGCAATCCCACTCCCTATGAGGGGGCAAGGCTTCTGAAAGCTGTTTGGAAAATACATCTGCGAATCTTTCCAAATACTTAGGTAGGCCAACCACCTCACAACCTGAGGAATGCAACTGGACTGTTGTTAAATGAACCTGGCATCCTGTACCCCATTGTATCAACTCAGAAGCTGCCCAATCAATAACAGGGTTATGTAGTTGCAACTACGGTAGCCCCAAAACGACATCAACCAATAGACCTTACATCACCAAAAATGTACAGATCTAAGTATGTAGAGCTCCCACTGAAAACCTTAGTTTCAGTGTAATCTTCTTTATCAGACCCGCAACCAGCGGGGTGGCATTAAGGGATTGGGATATATTGGGATTTAAAAATAGCAACTTAGAAGCTATAGACTTGACAAACTCGAAATTCACAAAATTAACTGCCGACCCTGAGTCGACAAAAGCGTGACCAGAAATGAAGCAGGACCCCCAACAGAATACAACAGGGGAGAAGCAACTTGGAAAAACCCGGAAGTACCTGAGCTCCTAGGAGATCCTTCCAGAGATCGCCTAGGAGCGGAAGTTTTCCTGCTGCCGTCTCTTGTCACAGGTGGCGACAGGATGTCCAGGGTCCCCGCAGTAAAAGCACAACTTGTTTCTTTGTCGGAAGTTCCGGAACTCAGATGCTGACAGGTATCCCAGTTCAACCTTCTCATTCTGGTTACCAGGGAAACTGGGGTGCGGCTCATTACAGGCCAAGGTGAGACTCTCCGGTCTAGTGACCCCTCTAGCTCTCAGCCGCCGGTCAGCTCGTACTGCTAATATCATTGCTGTCTCTAACGTCTTAGGCTCTGGGTGACCCAACAACAAGTCCTTTACTGACTCCGAGAGCCTGGTCTAAAAGAGGTCCTTTAAAGCCCGATCATTCCACCCAGACTCTACACAAAACTGTTGAAATTGTGAACAAAACTCCTCGGCCACCATTTTACCCTGATGCAGGGTCAATAATTTAGAAACTGCATACCCCGCACATCTGGCTCATCGTTTGTCTGACTTAAGGCGGAGAAAAAGGCATCCACCGACTGACGAGAAGGGGAATCTGATGGTAATGAAAAATCCCAATTCTGTGGGTCCCCTCTTAGTCTAGAAAAAAAAAAATCCAACCCTCTGATGTTCTAACCCCGAGGATTGTGGCCGCAAACTAAAACATAGTCTACATCTCTCACTGAATGCAAAGAATGCCTTACAGTCATCAGAAAAGAAATCAGGTAAAGTTGCCTTGGGTTCACAAACAGACAAGGGTCCCCGTGATACCATTGCCGGAGTCCCTGCCACCGCATGCTCCTAGTGCGAGAGATGAGCCGACAAATTTTGTACCACCTCAGTCAATTTCTAGACCTGATTTATAACCACAGTAACTGCCTCCATGATGAACAGATACTCAGGGTTAAACTTCTACCCCGAATCTTTGTATGGCCAGTGGTTCTGTCAGGGCTGGTTAGGAACGAATGACAGGAAGTCCCTACAACCAACCCTCTCCAAGGTCCCTACCTACTTGCCCCCCTGGGCTAATCCCCAGGGTGACAACTGGGCAGCGGTCCCTACTCTGCACTGAGGGAACCATGGGAACAGGGACAGGAGAGACCAACTAACCAGAAGACAGAAAATACAAAAAACCAAGTCAAAACTAAGAGAGTCAATTAACCAACAAAGAACTATCAAGGAATCCAGAGGGAGACAAAAAAGTCAGCGCGGGTGTTAGCGGGTGAGCAATTAGCAACCACTGGCAGGGACTGATAATGTCTGCAGAGCTAAATACCCCAAACCCCACCTAGGTTGGGGCGGAGTCAGGTGACGCGATGGCCGGTAATGTCTGAAATCTGGCCCTCCTCCGGCTGTGCCCCCTAACAGGGGAACTCTGAGCCTTGCTGCCGAGGCCCCTCCCAGCAGCACCATAGATCCCACGCCCAACGCCGGCCCGGACGCCAACCACCCCAGGCAACCCCCGGGCGACACCGCCACACCCGCGCTGCGCACCACCACCGGCAACTGCAAGTCCCCTCCTGACAATGTGGTTTGGATGCAGCTCTGATACAGTCAAAAACTGCAAGTGATTAACTGTGTATGGCTTTTGTTACTGAGTTGCTGTGCCTGTGATGCACTATTTGATTGCCTCTTTCAAGACCACATTGATAGCACTGGTGTCTAATATAATATTTTAATGAGCCTGACAACCAGCTAGAGTACATGCGCTTCCTGCACAAAACACAACAGAATGCATAAAGCCAGGCAGAGAGAAACTTACAGCCAAATGCTTAATCTACACTTCAAGAAATCAATAACTGAGCCTTATGGCTAAGGGCATTAGTCTGCTAAGCCACATGTAGCCATACTCATCTACTCATAGTGATCAAAGCTAAAGAATTTAGCGGTAAAATTATGCAGCAATTGGCCATCACGGGTAAATGGGTTTTGACTAGAGATGAGCGAGCATACTCGTCCGAGCTTGATGCTCATTCGAGTATTAGGGTGCTGGAGATGCTTGTTACTCGAGACGAGCACCACGCGGTACTCGTCTAGATTAAACGAGCACTGACCATTGAATTCAATGGAGACGGCAATACAGCCAGCTCCATTGAAAGCAATGGGCTGCCGGCGAGCACGGGATGAATTTTCGGGAAGGGCTTAAAAATATAAGCCCTTCCCTGAAATTCATCCAGAAATGTGTAAAAACAAAAAAAAAAGATATACTCACCTGGTCCCGGCAGACGGAGTTCAGCCGCGGCCGCCGGCAGTTCTCCTGAACTGCTCTGAGTAGTATTCAGCAGCTGGGGATTTAAAATCCCCGCCTGCTGAATGAGCTGCCTCTGATTGGTCACAGCCTCACCAATCAGAGGCAGCTCTCACCCACACCCATTCATGAATTCAGCTGAATGACAGCTGAGAGCTGCCCCTGATTGGTCCCTGCGCTGAGCCAATCAGAGGCAGCACTCACTCACCCATTCATGAATTCCTGAACTCCGTCTGCCGGGACCGGGTGAGTATATATATATATATATTTTTTTTTTTGACACATTTCTGGATGAATTTCAGGGAAGGCCTTATATTTTTAAGCCCTTCCCGAAAATTCATCCCGTGCTCGCCGGCAGCCCATTGCTTTCAATGGAGCCGGCTGTATTGCCGGCTCCATTGAATTCAATGGGCTAACATTGTTCTTCTCTGCCACAGCTGGCAGAGGAGAACGATCTTTATGCTGACAGTGCGGGGGGGGGGGGGGGGTTCACTCTTGCCGCTATTGTGGCTGAATAGTGGGACCTGGGAACCTGAAATGCAGCCCAGCATGTTGCCCCTCGCCTGCCCTATCTGTTTCTGTGTCGTTTCCAGCACTTTCTTGGGTTTTGCAGATTTTCACAAATGAAATCCTTAGCGAGTAGAGATGAGCGAACGTACTCGTCCGAGCTTGATATTCGTGCGAATATTAGGGTGTTCGGGATGCTCGTTACTCATAACACCACGCGGTGTTCCGGTTACTTTCAGTTTCCTCTCTGAGACGTTAGCGCGCTTTTCTGGCCAATTGAAAGACAGGGAAGGCATTACAACTTCCCCCTGTGACGTTCAAGCCCTATACCACCCCCCTGCTGTGAGTGGCTGGGGCGATCAGATGTCACCCGAGTATAAAAGTCGGCCCCTCCCGCGGCTCGGCTCAGATGCCTTGTGAGTTAGCTGAGGGAAAGTACTATCGTGCTGGTGCTGCTGTAGGGAGAGCGTTAGGAGTCAGTGTAGGCTTCAAGAACCCCAACGGTCCTTCTCAGGGCCACATCTACTAGTGTGCAGTACTGTGTTAGCACAGTATTTTTTATTTTTTTTTGTCCAAAATTGGATCTGCAGAGCATTGCGCCCTGCAATAGGGACAGAAGTGGGGGTTAGGCAGGGAGAGTGTTAGGAGTTAGTGTAGGCTTCAAGAACCCCAACGGTCCTTTCTAGGGCCACTTCTATCCGTGTGCAGTACTGTCCAGGCTGCTGTTAGCAGTGTTGCATATTTTTTTTTCTTCTCAAAACCGGCTGTGCAGAGCATTGCACCCGGTATTAATACTACAGGGATAGAATTGTGTAGGCAGGGCCAGAAGACATTTATTATTCATTGAATACACGCAGTGGGGTCTTCCCTTTGCTAAAAAGGAAAAAAATTATATTTGGCCTGCCTGTGTCAGTCCTAAGGTCTCCGTGTACGTGTGTGCTGCGTGTACAACGTACAAAAATCAGACGCAACCAGCTACGGTTTACTGCAGCCTAGCACCATTGTCTTTCCTGACTGGCAAATACCTGCTCTGCTAGAGTTAATAACTCTGCTACACTATAATTGTGTGACACTTTTTGAGGGCCACACCACAGATATTAAACTTCTTGTTCATTGAATATACGCAGTGGGGTTTTCCCTTTGCTAAAAAGGAAAAAAATTATATTTGGCCTGCCTGTGTCAGTCCTAAGGTCTCCGTGTACGTGTGTGCTGCGTGTACAACGTACAAAAATCAGACGCAACCAGCTACGCTTTACTGCAGCCTAGCGCCATTGTCTTTCCTGACTGGCGAATACCTGCTCTGCTAGAGTTAATAACTCTGCTACACTATAGTTGTGTGACACTTTTTGAGGGCCACACCACAGATATTAAACTTCTTGTTCATTGAATATACGCAGTGGGGTCTTCCCTTTGCAAAAAAGCGAAAACATTATATTTGGCCTGCAGGCTTGCGCCAATTTATTTCCTGCCTGGGAAATCAAATCACTGGTAATACAGCATGCTGAGGGGTAGGGGTAAGCCTAGAGGACGTGGACGTGGATGTGGCCGAGGACGCGGAGGGCCAAGTGAGGGTGTGGGCACAGGCCGAGCTCCTGATCCAGGTGTGTTGCAGCCGACTGCTGCGCGATTAGGAGAGAGGCACGTTTCTGGCGTCCCCACATTCATTGCCCAATTAATGGGTCCACGCGGGAGACCTTTATTAGAAAATGAGCAGTGTGAGCAGGTCCTGTCCTGGATGGCAGAAAGTGCTTCGAGCAAGCTATCATCCACCCACAGTTCTGCGCCGTCCAGTGCTGCAAATCCGAATCCTCTGTCTGCTGCTCCTCCTTCCTCCCAGCCTCCTCACTCCACTACAATGACACCTGCTCAGGAGCGGGAACACTCCCAGGAACTGTTCTCGGGCCCCTGCGTAGATTGGGCAGCAGTGGTTCCTCTCCCACCAGAGGAGTTTATCGTCACTGATGCCCAACCATTCGAAAGTTCCCGGGGTCCGGGGGAAGAGGCTGGGGACTTCCGCCAACTGTCTCAAGAACTTTCTGTGGGTGAGGAGGACGATGACAATGAGACACAGTTGTCTTGCAGTGAGGTAGTAGTAAGGGCAGTAAGTCCAAGGGAGCAGCGCACAGAGGATTCGGAGGAAGAGCAGCAGGACGATGAGGTGACTGACCCCACCTGGTGTGCAACGCCTACTCAGGACAGGTCTTCAGAGGGGGAGGCAAGGGCATCAGCAGGGCAGGTTGCAAGAGGCAGTGCGGTGGCCAGGGGTAGAGGCAGGGCCAGACCGAATAATCCACCAAGTGTTTCCCAAAGCACACCCTCGCGCCATGCCACCCTGCAGAGGCCGAGGTGCTCTAAGGTCCGGCAGTTTTTCACAGAAACGCCTGACGACCGACGAACAGTGGTGTGCAACCTTTGTCGCGCCAAGATCAGCCGGGGAGCCACCACCAACAGCCTCACCACCACCAGCATGCGCAGACATATGATGGCCAAGCACCCCACAAGGTGGGACGAAGGCCGTTCACCGCCTCCGGTTTGCACCGCTGCCTCTCCCCCTGTGCCCCAACCTGCCACTGAGATCCAACCGTCCACATAGCCAAATTTATCAGCCTTGAGATGCTGCCGTATAGGGTTGTGGAAACGGAGTCCTTCAAAGCTATGATGGCGGCGGCGGCCCTGCGCTACTCAGTTCCCAGTCGCCACTACTTTTCCCGATGTGCCGTCCCAGCCCTGCACGACCACGTCTCCCGCAACATTGTATGCGCCCTCACCAATGCGGTTAGTGGCAAGGTCCACTTAACTACGGACACGTGGACAAGCACAGGCGGGCAGGGCCACTACATCTCCCTGACGGCACATTGGGTGAATTTAGTGGAGGCTGGGACAGAGTCAGAGCCTGGGACCGCTCACGTCCTACCCACCCCCAGAATTGCGGGCCCCAGCTCGGTGGTGGTATCTGCGGCGGTGTATGCTTCTTCCACTAAAGCACCCTCCTCCTCCTCCTCCTTCTCAACCTCTGTCTCGCAATCTAGATGTGTCAGCAGCAGCAGGACGTCGCCAGCAGTCGGTGTCGCACGGCGTGGCAGCACAGCGGTGGGCAAGCGTCAGCAGGCCGTGCTGAAACTACTCAGCTTAGGAGATAGGAGGCACACGGCCCACGAACTGCTGCAGGGTCTGACAGAGCAGACCGACCGTTGGCTTGCGCCGCTGAGCCTCCAACCGGGCATGGTCGTGTGTGACAACGGCCATAACCTGGTGGCGGCTCTGCAGCTCGGCAGCCTCACGCACGTGCCATGCCTGGCCCACGTCTTTAATTTGGTGGTTCAGCGCTTTCTGAAAAGCTACCCACGCTTGTCAGACCTGCTCGTAAAGGTGCGCCGGCTCTGCGCACATTTCCGCAAGTCCCACACGGACGCTGCCACCCTGCGCACCCTGCAACATCGGTTTAATCTGCCAGTGCACCGACTGCTGTGCGACGTGCCCACACGGTGGAACTCTACGCTCCACATGTTGGCTAGGCTCTATGAGCAGCGTAGAGCTATAGTGGAATACCAACTCCAACATGGGCGGCGCAGTGGGAGTCAGCCTCCTCAATTCTTTTCAGAAGAGTGGGCCTGGTTGGCAGACATCTGCCAGGTCCTTCGAAACTTTGATCAGTCTACCCAGGTGGTGAGCGGCGATGCTGCAATCATTAGCGTCACCATTCCTCTGCTATGCATCTTGAGAAGTTCCCTGCAAAGCATAAAGGCAGCCGCTTTGCGCTCGGAAAGAGAGCCGGGGGAAGACAGTATGTCGCTGGATAGTCAGAGCACCCTCCTGTCTATATCTCAGCACGTTCAGGAGGAGGAGGAGGAGGATGAGGAGGAGGGGGAAGAGACAGCTTGGCCCACTGCTGACGGTACCCATGCTGCTTGCCTGTCATCATTTCAGCGTGTATGGCCTGAGGAGGAGGAGGAGGAGGAGGAGGAGGATCCTGAAAGTAATCTTCCTAGTGCGGACAGCCATGTGTTGCGTACAGGTACCCTGGCACACATGGCTGACTTCATGTTAGGATGCCTTTCTCATGACCCTCGCATTCAACGCATTCTGGCCACTACGGATTACTGGGTGTACACACTGCTCGACCCACGCTATAAGGAGAACCTTCCCAGTCTCATTCCCGAAGAGGAAAGGGGTTCGAGAGTGATGCTATACCACAGGACCCTGGCGGACAAGCTGATGGTAAAATTCCCATCCGACAGCGCTAGTGGCAGAAGGCGCAGTTCCGAGGGCCATGTAGCAGGGGAGGTGCGTAGATCGAGCAGCATGTACAGCCCAGACAGTGCAACAGTCTTTAAGGGCCTGGACAGCTTTATGGCTCCCCAGCAAGACTGTGTCACCGCTCCCCAGTCAAGGCTGAGTCGGCGGGAGCACTGTAAAAGGATGGTGAGGGAGTACGTAGCCGATCGCACGACCATCCTCGGTGACGCCTCTGCCCCCTACAACTACTGGGTGTCAAAGCTGGACACGTGGCCTGAACTAGCGCTGTATGCCCTGGAGGTGCTTGCTTGTCCTGCGGCTAGCGTCTTGTTGGAGAGGGTGTTTAGTGCGGCTGGGGGAATCATCACAGATAAGCGTACCCGCCTGTCAACCGACAGTGCCGAGAGGCTAACACTCATCAAGATGAACAAAGCCTGGATTTCCCCAGACTTCTCTTCTCCACCAGCGGACAGCAGCGATACGTAAGCAATACGTAGGCTGCACCCGCGGATGGAAGCTACGTTCTCTCTCACCATCCAAAACGGGGACATTTCTGCTTCATCAATCTGTGTCTAATATTCCTCCTCCTCCTCCTGCTCCTCCTCCTGAAACCTCACGTAATCACGCTGAACGGGCAATTTTTCTTAGGGCCACAAGGCTCACTCATAATTTTTCTAAACAATTTTTAGATGTTTCAATGCTCTGAAAAGCGTTGGAACTTTAACTTGAACCAATTTTTCGTTAAACTGGGCTGCCTCCAGGCCTAGTTACCACTTAAGCCACATTAACTAAAGCGATTAATGGGTTTCACCTGCCCTCTTGGTTGGCCATGGCCAATTTTGCTAATGAGGGCTTTTCAGAAGTAAAAGTTGTTGGGAGGGGGGGGCCCACTCTTGCCGGTATTGTGGCTTAATAGTGGGACCTGTGAACTTGAGATGCAGCCCAACATGTAGCCCCTCACCTGCCCTATCCGTTGCTGTGTCGTTCCCATCACTTTCTTGAATTGCCCAGATTTTCACACAAGGAAACCTTAGCGAGCATCGGCGAAATACAAAAATGCTCGGGTTGCCCATTGACTTCAATGGGGTTCGTTACTCGAAACGAACCCTCGAGCATCGCAAAAAGTTCGTCCCGAATAACGAGCACCCGAGCATTTTGGTGCTCGCTCATCTCTATTAGCGAGCATCAGCAATATACAAAAATGCTCGAGTCGCCCATTGACTTCAATGGGGTTCGTTACTCGAAACGAACTCTCGAGCATCACTGAAAGTTTGACTCGAGTAACGAGCACTCGAGCATTTTGGTGCTCGCTCTTCTCTAGTTTTGACCACTCATGGTGCCAGGCATTATGTCCTTACCCTGCCTTACCCTATAAAACAATACAAATCAAACTTGCTGCAGCTCGTGGCCACATCACAACTGCAGTCTGACCTTATTGTGCTTTCCTCCCCTTAGAGGTGACAACGATAAGAATGATTTCTTCTTTTAAACTAGAAGAGAGAACAATGTGGAACTTTCACCTTGTTTAATGCCATTTTCATTACTAAGTACTCCATACATCCTACATATTAGAAGCACATCAGTATCTAATTCCCTCTGTCATCAAATTATATTGAAAAGTTTTCTTATTTACAGGCAGTAAATTTCTAGAAAAGTACAGGATCAAAAAGTTTGCAATAATTTATGTGCGCATAAACAGAAATGCGTTATCATATAAGCTGTGCGCATTAGGATAATTGCAATCTAATAAAAAGACTGTATTGCCTCCTTGAAACGTTTGCTTTGAATTTTTTATATGTCAAGGTTAGGGTGTTCTGACTGATAAAGGCAGATGCTGTACTAAGATTAATGCAGAATCCAAAAATAATGGAAGAGGTCATTGTGCACTGCGTGCAGGACCACATAAGCCCTTGGTGGTTTCTCGTAAATGAAAGATCATTTGCCATTGCTTTAATAATGTGACAAATGAAGAATAAAACGAAAGTTTAATGAACTAAATGCAATAGCCATAAATTAACATGAATCCATCTAAACTACAACTAGTTCAGCAAGAGGTCGAGGCTCGGTGAAGTATCTTGTAAGTCTCTAGAGTTCTGCTTTATACACTTCTTTGGATTATGGAGGCTACAGAATTCCATTAGTTTTCGTCCTTCTTTACACTACACCTACAAATAAATACATTCCAACACAACAAAAATTATACATACTTATTTAGGAAAACTCATAAAATAGATGGAATACGGCACTGAAACTCATAGAAGCCACATCACAGGTATAATTTATCACAAAATCTGATAGAAAAGGTACTATATTAGTAAATAAAAAAAATGGATGCATGGAGGCTCAGTGGTCAGCATTGTTGCCTTGCAGTTTAACCAAGGACAATATATATGAGGAGTTTGCATATTCTAGATGTGCGATGGCTCAGTGGTTAGTGCTGGAGTCCTAGGTTCAAATCTGACTAAGGACAACATCTTCATGGAGTTTGTATGTTCTTCAGTTAGTGATTTAGTACCATTTTGATCATGTTTTGTGATTAATTATGCCTGTGATGTGGCTTCATATGAGTTTCTGTGCCATTTTTTATGTATTTTATGAGTTTTCATAATAAAGTTTGTATAATTATACTCTTGTGTTGGAGTGTATTTATTTGTAGGTGTATAGTATTGGTTTTATTTACACTCTAGTGTATGTGTGTGTTCTGTAGCATATTTACAGGTTGTATATCCTTCTTTACTTGGCATCAAGAAATTGTAAATTAGTATAAAGAAAATGCGGGAGGAGGGAGGGGGTTGTAAGAGGGAGGCACTGTCTGCACCTCCCTTACTATTTTGAGCAGCATACTGCCACTTGCAGAGTGGCCAATGGTTGCAAGTTTGAACCCTGCCCCTTCGATCTGGTCCCTGGCTGGGAAAGGAAGGCAGGAGAGCCAGGAGCGGTGTAACACGCTCCACTCTGCTGGTCAGAGTCACAGCCGGGAGGGGAGAGAGACAGGAGGATTGAGGCGTCCCCAAGGCATCATGTTGATGTACTAGGTGGCGCCATTTTAGGTTTATCTAATAGAATCTAGCAAAGAGTCGCCGCTCCTCCACTGACGCGAGTGGTGATGCAGTTAGCACGACACCGTCTGAAGACCTAGCCCCATGTTAGGGAAATGTGAAGAGGGCTGAGCTGCTCCCCTGTCTGAAGAGCGCAGGAGAGTTTTGTGCCTGTAGGTGTCCGATATAAAATAAAGAGTTGTGTCCAGAGACTGCAGCAGCCAGGGAAAGTACAAGAGGCCCTGCATGTGTCAGTGGCAGATGTAGCAAAGCCGGAGATCAAGACTGTTAAAGTGGCAGAGGCTTGTATTCAGGAGGCAAACAGAGTGGTTCTATCTCAATGTTGTGAAGCAGCAGAGACCACCATCAGCCATGAAGACCTGTAGGGGAAAGATGAAGAGCCAACTGGAGGAACAGAGGACACTTGAGAACTTCTGAATAAAGAACAAATCAAGGACAAGGGTTTATTCAAGCTCTTCTATGAACTTGTACATCTACTGCATGAAGAGGCCCAACACAACCTGGACTACCAATTCCTCCAGACCTATCTAGGTGACAATATTATCTCTAGGGGCTTATGCTTGCACCCAATGCCTACATTCAACAACGATAAGTCTTTCACCAAAAAATGGGACCTGATCCTTCATAATTGTAGCAAGGACCCACTAACACTTCTGAGTGAGAAACACAAAGAACTTACTATTGTGCTTGGTAGTCACATGTCCTTGTTTTCGAACCAGTTGAGCACACAAAACATATCCCCAATTTAATAGATGTGATAGAATTTGGCCCAACAGGTTAATTAACATCAAAAAAGAAATCCTTCTCAAGAAATGAGATAAACTATACAGAGATTGTTCCCAGCAAGAGAAACCACATATTCTTGTAGATATGATACCTTTTAATAGCTAACAAAAATACATGATGTAATAGCGAGCTTGCAAACCTCTCGGGCTCTTCTTCAGGCTAAAAAAGGGAATAGATCTGAAGAGGCATGAATATTTAAACACACTTACCGTATATACCGGCGTATAAGGCGACGAGGCGTATAAGACGACCCCCCAACTTTCACCTTATACGCCGGTATTACAATGGAGAAAAAAAAATTCATTACTCACCTCCCCCGGCGTTCTGTCGCGCTCCGGCAGGATGTCGCTCGCTCCTCGTCCCCGGCGCAGCATTGCTTTCTGAATGCGGGGCTTGAAATCCCCGCCTCCAGAAAGCTAATACACACGCCGTCAGCCAGTTACATCCATTCAATGACATCATTGAATGGCTGTGATTGGCTGAAGGCGCACGTGGCTTCAGCCAATCACACTATTCAATGACATCATTGAATGGGTGTGATTGCTAACACGTGCGCCTTCAGCCAATCACAGCCATTCAATGATGTCATTGAATAGTGTGATTGGCTGAAGCCACGTGTGTTTTAGCCAATCACAGCCATTCAATGCTGTAATTGAATAGCTGTACCGGCTGACGGCGTGTGTATTAGCTTTCTGGAAGCGGGGATTCCAAGCCCCGCATTCAGAAAGCAATGCTGCGCCGGGGACGAGGAGCGAGCGACATCCTGCCGGAGCGCGACAGAACGCCGGGGGAGGTGAGTAATGATTTTTTTTTTTTACACTTTTTTTTTTTGTATTACCGGCGCATAAGACGACCCCCGACTTCAGAGCAGATTTTTCGGGGTTCAAAAGTCGTCTTATACGCCGGTATATACGGTATGACACACATACTTATGACAAGGCACAGACACTCCCATTGTTATCATCTGTAGCACCTTTTCACTATTAGTAAGGACGGTTTCACACTAGTGAGAAAATTGCGCAATTTTCTCGTAGTACGAGAGTGAGTGAGAACACATGATTATGAAACCAATGATTTTCATTGGTTTCATTCTCATTTGCAATGTTTTCACTCCTGTGATGCTGAGTGGCAAAAAAAAATTGCAGCATGTCCTTTCATTTTGCGATATCGCCCATTGTTTTCAATGGGGACGGCGGCAGCAGTGCCAGCCCCATTAAAAGCAAAGGGAGAACTCCGTGGTCCTCTGCCGTGGCGGGGAATTCCTTCATGTTTGCATTGATTATTCAGATATTTGTTGTAATGCTGCTGTTTTTGCTCTTCCTTAGCTTCGCCATTCCTTGCATTGCACTACGGCCAAGGCTGATTCTTCGTAATTCTGAAATCACCTTTTAATAATTGTCGCATCTCCTATTTTTTGGTCTAATTGCAATTATTTTATGCATACAGATTTTATTGTTGTCAGAATCAACTTGGACTTTTTAATGTCCTTGCTCTGTTTTTATCAATTGTTTGGGTCTTATTAATTATATTCTTTATTTTTTAATGTTTTCCACTATTACTGTGCCCATCGATATTGCTCATGCAAATATCACTATTACTGCCATTTTGTTTTTACTATTATTATACATTAGTGGGCAATATCACTACTATTCACTATGAATACGTTGTTTCGTATGAATACGTTGCGTCCACATCAAATATCTGTAGGGTGCAATACAAACTTGAAGAGATCTTCTATCCTTTTCAGTAAGTAAAAATTCTTTCCTGCGCTCACAGAACCTTTTAATAGCACAATGTGAATATTCCTTCAAAAGAAGGAGACTTACTTTGGAGGAGGGGGTTATGATTTCCAATATTCCCCCTCCTGGTTCCCACAGGTCTTACTGACTGCCAAAGATGAAGCTTCCAGTCAAGAGTTTTCTCCTTTTAAATTTATTAAAATACAGCCAGACAGTGGTGGCAGATGTAGCAAAGCTGGAGATCAAGACTGTTAAAGTGGCAGAGGCTTGTATTCAGGAGGCAAACAGAGCGGCTGTATCCCAATGTTGTGAAGCAGCAGAGACCACCATCAGCCATGAAGACCTGTAGGGGAAAGATGAAGAGCCAACTGGAGGAACAGAGAACACTTGAGAACTTCTGAATAAAGAACAAATCAAGGACAAGTCTTTATTCAAGCTCTTCTATGAACTTGTACATCTACTGTATGAAGAGGCCCAACACAACCTGGACTACCAATTCCTCCAGACCTATCTAGGTGACAATATTATCTCTAGGGGCTTATGCTTGCACCCAATGCCTACATTCAACAACGATAAGTCTTTCACCAAAAAATGGGACCTGAGCCTTCATAATTGTAGCAAGGACCCACTAACACGTCCGAGTGAGAAACAGAAAGAACTTACTATTGCGCTTGGTAGTCACATCTCCTTGTTTTTGAACCAGTTGAGCACACAAAACATTTCCCCAATTTAATAGATGTGATAGAATTTGGCCCAACAGGTTAATTAACATCAAAAAAGAAATCCTTCACAAGAAATGATATAAACTATATAGAGATTGTTCCCAGCAAGAGAAACCAAGTAATCTTGTAGATATGATACCTTTTAATGGCTAACAAAAATACATGATGTAATAGCGAGCTTGCGAACCTCTCAGGCTCTTCTTCAGGCTAAAAATGGAATAGATCTGAAGAGGCATGAATACTTATACACACTTATAACATACATGCTTATGACAAGGCACAGACACTCCCATTGTTATCATCTGCAGCACCTTTTCACTATTAGTAAGGATGGTTTCACACTAGTGAGAAAATTGCGCAATTTTCTTGTAGTACGAGAGTGAGTGAGAACACATGATTATGAAACCAATGATTTTCATTCATTTCATTCTCATTTGCAATGTTTTCACTCCTGTGATGCTGAGTGGCAAAAAAAAAAATTGCAGCATGTCCTTTCATTTTGCGATATCGCCCATTGTTTGCAATGGGGACGGCGGCAGCAGCGCCAGCCCCATTAAAAGCAAAGGGAGAACTCCGTGGTCCTCTGCCGTGGCGGGGAATTCTTTCATGTTTGCATTGATTATTCGGATATTTGTTGTAATGCTGCTGTTTTTGCTCTTTCATAGCTTCGCCATTCCTTGCATTGCACTACGGCCAAGGCTGATTCTTCGTAATTCTGAAATCACCTTTTAATAATTGTCGCATCTCCTATTTTTTGGTCTATTTGCATTTATTTTATGCATACAGATTTTATTGTTGTCAGAATCAACTTGGACTTTTTAATGTCCTGGCTCTGTTTTTATCAATTGTTTGGGTCTTATTAATTATATTCTTTATTTTTTAATGTTTTCCACTATTACTGTGCCTATCGATATTGCTCATGCAAATATCACTATTACTGCCATTTTGTTTTTACTATTATTATACATTAGTGGGCAATATCACTACTATTCACCATGAATACGTTGTTTCTGATTATGTTTTTTATATATTATTTAAATGTTTTGCCAATATGTGAATTCAGTTGTTTATCATTTTTTGTTATAATTTTTAAGTTACATTTTTTGTTATAATTTCTGTTAGAACTCTTGTTATTATTTTTGCTAAAATGTGTTTTTTTGTTTGTTTTTTTTATCTTTTGCTTCCTCTATTTTATCCTGACATTATCCAATTTAGGCTGGCTGCACACTGACCGGTCGGATTCCGCATGTGGGAGCCCGCAGCGAAATCCTTCTCTGACTGCGGTCGGCGATCCTGCATGCCTGACTTGTAATGCAGATGACTCACCATCGGTAATGTGCAGTACATGGGCTTTTTTAAAATCTTCGTTTTTCCCGTGCCATCGCTAGGTGATGAAACGGGTACCCGTGGCCTATCCGCAATGTCGATTGCGGATGAGCTGCGGGTCGGACGGCTTCCATTGACTTCAATGGAAGCTGTCGGTGCAGATCTTGCTGAAAAATAGAACGTGCTGCAATATTAAATTCACTCTCGGAAATCACAATCGTGCGAGCGGACATGTACATTTTCTATTCTTTCAATGGATGAGGAATACCGCACATCATCTGCGCAAGTGACAATCGTGGATCCCACAATTCAAATCCGGTCATCTGCCACTGGCCTTATTCATACAGGAAGTGACATACAACAGCCAAAATAACATGAATGTTGCAGCAGTGCTGGGATCGCTGCCAGATTGACAGAGTCCGGTGTGGGTTTTAGACATTGTTCTGCACCTTCTTGCTTAGTAGGTGTGACATAATGTGCTCACATCTGTGGGTGATTAGTTAGCTATTTAGCTGGGATGGATTGGAAGTTAAGGTGCTGTAAATTGTCATTTGCTCGCTGTCTTAGCTGGCAGTTAGTGGCTCCCGTGGACGGCGTGGTTTCCATTGTTCCATACTCCGGACGGCTTTGTGTGCTGCGGCTTATTCTACCAAGCTAAGTGCTGTCTTTTACTTTGTTTTGTCCTTTACCTTGTTGGCCAAGTAGGGTTACTTAGGTCCCAGGAACGAGTGCAGGCTCGCATCACAGTTTGCCGTGTTAGGCAGGGCCCTCTCCCTCGTTCGTTACATATTTAGGGAAAGACTTCCCGTTTATTATTTGTTAGTTTGTTTTGGCCGCCACACTGTGAGCAATTATTGTGCACAGGTCCAGCATATCATTTGCGGACATAACAATAAAAGGATAGAAAAACTCTTCAAATTTTTAATGCACCTTGCAGGTTTTCAAAGTGTATGCAGTTGATGACACAGCAGATGTCAACTCAGTAGTCCAGTTCTGCTCGGATACATCTCGGCATATCCTCTGTTATCAATTCCACTGCAGCAGAGATGCCTTGTTTTAGATTGTCTAGTTTCACCAATTGCGTCCACATCAAATATCTGTAGGGTACAATACAAACTTTAAGAGCTCTTCTCTCCTTTTCATGTCATTCGGGCTGTTGTACTGTGTGTCACTTCATGTATGGACAAATCAGATTTGCTTTTGTACCATTCTTTAAATCATCCTGTATTTTTAGGGCATTTTCAAAATATCCCCAGAGTTTATCTACAATGAACCTCCTTGATCAACCCTATGATTCACATCACATCCTGTGAGTCCATTAGACAGCAAAACAATAAGCCACTCTAATCATTGACCGCTGGAAATTGTATTGTACTAGTATCAGCTATCATTGTGCCTTCATCATTTGTTTCATAAAGCCAAATATGTTGATTGTTTCCTGTTATAAGCACTCAACGTTTCCCCAGCTGACGGTCTCACCAGAGCCAGAAGCTATTTTAAACGCAGCTGCGTTCTTAATATAACACAAGCCATCGCATCCAGGAGAGAGCTGCATTATTTCTGCTAATACGGTTTGCATTGATTGTGGAGATGATTGCATGTTTGTATTAGATGTTCAGTGTTACTGAAGAAAAGAGAGCAAGCTCTCCTGTTATACAAACGTTAATGCCAAGACTATTGTAGAAGAGGCTGTAATGGAGATTTTCAGACATTAGTATTTGGCATTGCACGACATTGGCTGGAGTTACTGTGTGAGTTGGTATTTCTGTACAAGTTTTAGAAAGCTGTACCTTAAAGGGAACCTGTCACCATATTTTTACCTATTAAACCCCCTATAACATTTAAATAGTGATGTGTCTGGGCATTTACATAGTTACTTTGTTACCCACTCTGTGCCAAGCATACCTGTAAAATCAAGGTTTTAGTTTTTCCGCATCACATGCAAATTATCAGTTGGGTGGGTGTGACGGACCGTCCGTGGTGGGCTGGCCGGATCCTCTCGGGAGGCCTGCGTATCTTCCCAAACACTGCCCCACTTTGAGCACCTCATCTTCCCCATGGTCACCTGTTAGGAAGGGTATTGTTTCCCCTTAAGGACAGCACCTAGAAGCTGTGTCAGGAGCCTTCTCAGGCTATGCTAGCATGGATGGCCTTACAAGTCTCTTCACACACCATTCTTTAAGGAGAAATGATACCCTTCTTGACCCACATCTATAGGCCTCTCAGTATAGCCAAGCCAGAAACCTGCTGCGCACTGATAAGGGGCAATCACCACAAAACAGCTGTCTGTGTATGGTTATTCTGGCTCTGGCTCACAATTCCCAGTCATTGTTACAAGGCTTGCTTAAAAAGTTTGACATTGATTTGCAGGAATGCTGCCTCCCAATAAGTGGCGCTTTTGAGGTATTGTTCCATCTTCCCATTTGCATCACCTATTATGAATGGTGAATCCTGTTACCTATATAGAGTTGTTACCTTTCATTGTTATGCTTCCTGTGATGATAATGAGATGATTAATGAGAAGTGATGTCTACATAACAGAAAGTGTCAGTCTATTATTATGCCTAGTAGTCAGCGTGAAATGCTCAAGATTTTTTTTTTTAAATATATACATAATGACATCAAAGCTTATAATAAAAGCTTTACTTAAACAATAGGACATTGTCTGAGGACACATTTCCTTTAAATAAGCTGTTTTAGATCCTGAGGTCTCTTTCACACGAGCGTATATCGGCTGTCGTTTTTATGGCCGGCCAATATACGTTACGATCTGATGCATTGGATTCCAATGCATCAGATCACATGGCCATATTCCCGCGACGTAAAAGTGCCCGGCCGGCCAATATAGCGACGGGCACTTTCATGCTGGAACTATCATTTTAGCCAGAATACGTCGGCTGCTGCATAGGCTCCTATGGGAGCCAATGACATCATCCGGAGATGGGAAATGGGAGGGAGTGACTGCTAAACTCCCACCCTCCTCTTTCCTCTCCCCCAGCTGTTTTCAATGAGAGGGTGCGGGACAGAGGTGTAGCTAAACTCCACCAGCTCCCCTTGCTTGCTGCAAACAAGGGACAGGGAGAAGGCTGGTGCTTAGCTCCACCCCATTCTGACCACACCTATTGCAAACAGCCGGAGGGAAGGAGAGAGGAGGTGAGATGGTGAGGGGGAGGTAAGGGGAGGCAACGACATTGCAGACTCAGCGTATGTGCGCCAGGGCACATTCCATTTAAACGGATGCACAAACGTTAGATTTCTGTGCCCGTTCACAGGTTTTACAGTGATGGTGGGCGCGCATAAAAATGCCTATGGCCATGTAAAGGAGGACTAAGACTGCCAGAATTATTTCTGAATGGTAAGGCTGATAATGTCATGGCTTAGTGCCCCATTCCAATGGCAATGCAGCACAAGGCAAGATATGAAGCAGGAGCTCTAGAGCTGGGACTGTATGTAGCAATACCCTCTTAGGACCCTTCTCAATAGATCCTTAGTGTCTGCTGAGGTAGTCCTTAAAGACGTTTGCTGGGACCTTATTATTGATGATCTCTTCTTAGGAAAGGTTATCGATGATAGATCTGGGGAGGTCCACTGCTCTCAGCTGTTTATCTAGCCCAATGTTAGTGCAGACAGAGCTGGAAGCAAACAGCCCTGACCACATAGATTCAATTGAAATCATTGCACTAACAGACCAGGCCACTGTGATATGGATACAACTGTCTGCTTCCTGCTTTAACTACACTCACAGTGGACCCAGCCAACAGCTGATTGGCCTGGATCTCAAATGGCAGACCCCACTGATGAATAATTGATGGTAATTAATAGTAAAGTCCCAAAAAACTCTTTAATAAGGTGAGGGACATGGACCTTTCTCCAGATTATATCATTTCAAATCAATTATGTAATTAAGTATTCCTTGAACAAACTTGGAGTCAAGATCAATCTGGTTAACCTCAAATCAGAAGGTGGAGATGCTGTCCAATGATCTGAAAGTCTTGGGAAATTTAGGAAACCACTTCCAACCCAGAGGTCGTTGCTGAGAGATGTGGAAGCTGAGAATGCTACAGAGGTCAGAATGCAGAGATTAGAAGGTATCTGAAGACTGTGAACAACTGGATCAATGCATCTAAGGATCCCGAAGGGACCAATGCAGAACGTTGCCAGCTTGAAGGAAAGTACTCTTAACACTTTTGCACATGGGGCGTGGTGTATTTGCATGCGCAAGAACTATTCATACTGTACTTTTTGCCCGTGCAAGTTGTGCGCAAATGTGCACACAAAAAAATCTACCACTGATGCTCTCAGCCATTGAAATGGCCTATAAGTTTAAAGAGATCAAAGATGTGTTCTCTCTCTATGCAAATGCACAGAAAAATAGAACACGCTTCCTATTTATTTGTGTAACAGAATTGCACATGTCAAATACACATATGTGAGCGAACCCATTGAAATCAATGCACAGGAAAATGGGGAAAGTCCAGCATTGGGTAACAAGCTTCCAGTCTTTATTAAACCATCCAGACAGACATGAAGGCACAGAAAGCATGTGCCATCTTTTGCATTGAAATCAATGGGTTCTATTTTCTGCGTATATCACGCGCATATTTTTTATGCGCAAATACATTTGTGTCAATCCGGCCTAAAGAACATGTGCAGAGTTTACAATTACATGATTTTTGATGCAAGATGGCTTTTGCACCCATTGAAGAAGCATCTACTTTGACAAAGAAAGTTCTGAGACTAGAGATGAGCGAGCGTACTCGGATAAGCACTACTCGCTCGAGTAATTTGCTTTATCCGAGTATCGCTGTGCTCGTCCCTGAAGATTCGGGTGCCGCTGCGGCTGACAGGTGAGTCGCAGCGGGGAGCAGGGGAGAGCGGGCGGGAGAGAGGGAGAGAAAGATCTCCCCTCCGTTCCTCCCCGCTCTCCCCTGCAGCTCCCCGCTCCGTGCCGGCACCCGAATCTTCAGGGACGAGCACAGCGATACTCGGATAAAGCAAATTACTCGAGCGAGTAGTGATTTTCCGAGTACGCTCGCTCATCTCTATCTGAGACCATCTAAGTGAAGAAGAACCAAAGGACACACAAAGCAAATTGTAAAAGCGGAAAGGACAAAACATGGTTAAGTTATGCATAAATGCTAGATTTTATTGTCACAATTCTTTTTATTGAAAAGCATAAACAGCAGCATAGGGCATCTCGGAAACAGTGGAAATTTTCAGAAAAAATAAAAGGCAATATTTCAGTTGAAGGTGTGACAACCACTTGTGAAAGCTCGTTACATATAACCGCTGAGATGCAGAACTGAAATACATAAAGTAGACTAACCTGAAAATGAACTGGGGTCGGGCTCTATGCTCTAGATATCGATCTGACCCCTCCATGCGCAAACCACAAGAATAAAGACATTGCTCCACTTTCAGATTATTAGACCACATTCCAGCACCCATTCAATGTTTTGACTCTGAGCATGGAGTTTTTTAGTTTTTCTCAACATATCAAAGAGAACATAGCAAAAGAAGGGTCTGGACTTATTTTACATTCATAGGCCTCGGTCACACGAGCAATTTTTCCCGCGATTTGCGCATGCGATCTGCGATCTTTTAGAACCATTGCTTTGCAATGGTATCGGACACATAAGCGCTTTTTATGCGCTTGTCCGATAAATTATAGGACACAAGAAATCGCAGATCGCGCCTATCTGCGATTCATTGTGTTCTCTATATGCGCTCAATGGGGCCGGCGGCAGCGCTGACCCCATTGAGAACATATACTACACAAATCATTCTCCTGCGCTAAGCCAATCAGAGGCAGCACTCACTCACCCATTCATGAATTCATGAATGGGTGAGTGAGAGCTGCCTCTGATTGGTGAGGGCTGTGACCAATCAGAGGCAGCCCATTCAGAAGGCACGGATTTTAAATCCCCGCCTGCTGAATACTACTCAGAGCAGTTCAGGAGAACTGCCGGCCGGCTGCGGCTGAACTCCGTCTGCAGGGACAAGGTGAGTATAGATTTGTTTTTTATTTTTACACATTTTTGGATGATTTTCAGGGAAGGGCTTTTATTTTTAAGCCCTTCCCGAAAATTCATCCCGCGCTCGCCGGCAGCCCATTGCATTCAATGGAGCCGGCTGTATTCCCGGCTTCATTAAATTGGAATGGGTTGGACAGCGCTCCTGTGATCGTCCCGTTTCAACGAAAACGTGGCTAGAAGCAGATTTTTCTGGCGATTTTTCGGCCCTGGTCACGCGATTTGCGGATGCGCATCCGTCATGCGATCCGCAAATCGCGGCAAAAAACGCCTGTGTGACCGAGGCCATAGTATGGAAAATGCTGCAATGGACTTGCTGTGGGTGGTGGTATCATGCCGTAGGTTCAGGATACGATGCAGCAGATGGAGTTAGAAAATAAATATTGAATAGTCTTGTAGCAAATAAATGCAAAGGAGTAATAATAACAAGAAAACAAGTCAACCTATTACGGTAAAGTTGTTCGACACTAACTATGGCTAGTTGACTCCTAGGATCGGTTAGGCTTTAGATACAATAAGAAATAATGTCAGCACAGTAGTATCAATAATACAGTTCAAGGATCAATACTATGGAACAGCAGTACAACTTTAAGTAACATAATACATAGATCTATTTTATGGTTTAACACTTCATTTCCCACATTGTGGTAGAGAAATAAGGCAATTTAAAGAACATCTAATAACAGTGTCTCTGAGATCCAAGGCTTACCTTGGTTTAATGTAACTATCTCAGTCCACTCTCGAATACTCAAGCCCAGCACTAGTAACTAGTCTCTACACTCTCCTCCTCCTTTTTAGAACCTTCCAAACATGTGATGTCCTGACAGCCAATCAAAACACAGCACATAGGAGGCAATATCTGAGTGCAGTTTTTCAAACTGGCCACTAGAGGTCATTACAACCTCAGGTTTCCCATGCTTAAGGCAATATTAACTCTTTGGGGCCCTTCACACGAAAGTATTGTTACATCATATTCCATGCGTGGGTTTTGCACGCAGAATACTCTGTATCAATCAGTCTTTGGTCCAATGCCAACAGACGGATTAATGCTGCGGAATTCGTGGCCAGACACCCGCCACAAATTCCGCAGCAATGTCCGTCCATAGCACGCCATGTTATGATTCTTCTCTGCCCATGAGCGGAAATCAACTTTGTTGTTCAGCTCACGGGGAAGAATCGCAGCATGCACTACTTTGTACTGAACATCGAACAGACGGCTCACATTGCAGTCAATGAAGCCGTCCGATCTGCGGAGATTCCAAAATGTCGAATCACATCACCGTCGGTGCTCCGACAGCATCATGCCCTACACTGCGAATGCGTGTCGGCGCAACAGCCGAGACACTTGCTATGGATAAAAAAAAATTTGTTCATGCTCCCCTACTAAGAGAATATACTTCTTTGTGTGTTACACAATCAGCTATCATTGGCTTTGACTCTTATAATACAGCTATCCACAACCAAGCAATTAAGTACAGAATAGAGATATATCCTAAGTCCCATATCATTGCTGCTCCCAGCATTACACATGTATCTGCAGTTTCCACAGTTTCCTGTTCTCTTCTCCAAGAATGACCTTATTTTCCTGACTTGCAACAAGTGTGCTATATTTTGTTCTCAAGATCAATAGAGGTTTGTCCCTAAAGGCTTTTAATAATTCACTGAATCTGTTCTTTCCATTAGTGGCCAAGCAGGACTGTACATTTTAGGTATCAGTTCCATATATGTATGGGAATTCTGTCACTGTGACAAATTCACCATTCAGTTATCACACAAAACAGATAGTAGACTAAATGGTCTGACAGTGTGAATAGACTATACATAACTCTGGGACATGCATGTCAAACACAAAGACCGTGGGCTGAATCCGGCCTGTCACCTCAATTTATATGGCCCGTCGGTCATGCAGAAACCCAACAGGCATTCCACTTACTTAGCCTGCAGCAGCGGCAGTGCAGAGTCTGTGACTGTTGACCTAGGTGTCTGCGTGTGCCATCCTGTATGCAGTGCAGATGCCAAGGAGACAGGTAAGCAGGCACAGACGCTGCACTGCCGCTGTCTGCCTGGTTTATGAAGGGCCGGGTTTCTACGCCCTCCTGGTGCCTTCATCTGGCCCTTCAGAAACCTTTTACACACAACACAAAATTTAAAAGCCGCAGGTAAATGCAATGATGGCCTCAGTGCGGTCTTGTGATAAGTAACATGACCACTATGGGACATGTAAACATCAAGGTCACAAAAGTCTCCAGCGCACCTGTTACCCCTTTTTTCTGCTGTTCTGTTCACAGGGCTGATCTATCTGTTGGGGAGGCTGTTGTTTTCCATAGACAGGCAAATCTGCACTAGGTAACCCCATTCCAACTGTTGTGTGTATCTCTAATTATTAAAATAAGGGAGATGAAATAATACCTCTGCAGTGCCACCTATTGGAAGGCAGCATTCCTTGAAGTCAAAGTTAGACTCTTTATACAAGCCTTGTAAAAATGACCTGGAATTGAAAACAAAGCTGACTCCATGTACAGACAGCTGTTTCAGGGTATTTCCACTTCATCAGTGTGCATCAGGAGTCTGGCTTTGCTATAGAGAGGCCTGTGATGGGGTCAGAAACGCCCTTCTTTTCTCCTTAAGGGGGGCACTTAGATGGTGAGTGAGGAGACTCAAAAGGCCTTTATGCTCCTCTGTATGTGCATGAAGTCTGCAAGTTATTGCGATCCGTGGGTTTCACATAGATATCTATAACCATAGTATTTGCCATTTTGGTCAGCAAGACATCTAAAAATTGTATTTGCTTTGCGGAATAAGAGAGTGTGAACTGCAATTCTGGGTGAATAGAATTTAGTAATACCTGAAAGGGGAAGTGTTCCTTTATTGGTCCTTCCAAGATCATAAACACATCGTCAATGAATCTCCACCAGGCGTTCATGGCCGACAAATGGGGAGAAGAGTAAACATGATCGCCCTTAAAGACTCTCATGTATGCATTGACGTAAGTAAGGGCCACACTAGACTCCATTGCTGTACCCTGCCGCTGCTGCAAGTACATCCCCCCAAAAACGAAGTATTTATTTGTAAGGATGTATTCCAGCAATGACTACAATTTGGCAAAGAAAATGGCCACTGCACTTTATTTTCTATATATATATAAAGGTGAAAGCCCTCACTGACTGACTGACTGACAGATTCGCCACTAATTCTCTAACTCCCCAATGTCATTCAAACATGAAATTTGACAGAGGTATTCTTAGGTCCTAAATAGGAAAAGTAAAGGGGTCACAACTCAAAAATTCAATGCTAAGTGCAAAAGTATTTGCGCCCCTGTGTAATGTACCAAATCAAATTCTGTAACTTCCCATTGTTGTACAAACATGAAATTTGGCAGGAGCATTCTTCAGGTCCTAAATAGGAAAAGTAAAGGGGTCACAACTAGAAAATTCAATGCTAAGTGCAAAAGTATTGGCACCCCTATGTAATGTAACTTCCCGATGTCTTACAAACATGAAATTTGGCACAACTATTTTTTAGGTCCTAAATAGGAAAAGTAAAGGGATCACAACTTGATTCTACAATGCTAAATGCAAAAGTATTGGTGCCCCTGTGTAAGGTACCAAATCTAATTCTCTAACTTCCCGATGTCATACAAGCATGAAATTTGGGATGATCATTCTTTAGGTCCTACATAGAAAAAGTAAAGGAGTCAAAACTCGATTATTCAATGCTAAGAACAAAAGTATTGGCACCTCTATGTAATGTAACTTCCAAGGGTAGTACAAACATTAAATTTGGCACGACCATTCTTTAGGTCCTGAATAGGAAAAGTAAAGGAGTCACAACTCAAAAATACAATGCTGAGTGCAAGAGTTTTGGCACCCCTGTGTAATGTACCTAATCTAATTCTCTAACTTCCTGGTGTTGTGCAAACATGAAATTTGGCATAACCATTCTTTAGGTCCTAAATAGGAAAAGTAAAGGGGTCACAACTCGAATATTCAATGCTAAGTGCAAAAGTAAGAGCACCCTTATGTAATGTAACTTCACGGTGTCTTACAAGTGTGAAATTTGGTGCAAAAATTCTTAAGGTCCTAAATGAGGAGAGTAAGGGGGAAGGCACTTTCTGCAGAGGGACATCCATAAATGCAGCCTGAGGAGAATCTAACACTCCTCTATGTGTATACATATTATATTTCTCGGTTACTCTAAAGTGACCTTGACTTCTTAAATTTTTCTGTGCAAACAACTTATAAACACCTGTATCAAATTAACTCAGGCAAGGCCAGGTATATCAGCTAGTGGATTATAAAGTAAACAAACATCTTTATTTTAGGCTTTAATATTAAATAAAATAAGAATATAAACTCTTAAACAAATAACCCTCTGAGCCAGCTTGCTTAAGCCCTTTGAACTATTTTCAAAAACAGGTTGTCCCCCAAATTACTGGGTTAAACCCCCCCATTAATAAGTGCCATCGACTAAGGAAAATTGGAGATGGGTGAGTGCACATGCTGTTCCTCATAGAAAGTCCCAACACTGATGTGAGTATCTGACCAGCTATGCTTAGAAAGCACTCTGTCCACCTAATTGGTCCAGCTCTTTTCTCCCTAAAACTGAATCCTTTAATCCTTATAAAGTGACTCAGTTGATGCTTTATTAGCTAATTAAGCCACCAGCCCAGCTCTCTCTAGCACTAAAGGTCCTTTTTTACACAAAGATAATCTTTTAAATGGATGAAAAATTGAAAGATTTAGCAATGTTTTTTGTATAAAGTGTTAATGGCTTTAATGGCCATTAACACTTTATCATCTTCATTTGCATGTAAAAGGGCTATCAGAATTTTCAACTAGGTATTGTTTGCAGAGCCAAGCTGGTGTTTAAACACACACAAAGCTTTGTAAACATCTGCTTGCAGATTCCATTGTCCTCCTCTTGGCAGAGTACACAGTGTACTTATTATATGCGCAAAGCAAAACACAATAATTACACCGTGTATCCTGCAGTCTTTTGAAAGAGGAGCAAAATGCATTCAAATGGATTTGAACAGGTAGCTATGGAAGGTGGTGAGTTCCCCTTCAATGGAAGTGGTCAAACAAAGGCTGGACAAATATCTGTCTGGGATGATTTAGTGAATCCTGCACTGAGCAGAGGGTTGGACCTGATGACCCTGGGGGTCCCTTCCAACTCTACCATTCTATGATTCTATGCTCAGTCTTTCAGTCGCTGATCGATGGATTTTATGCAGAGCTAAAAGCCATTGTGCAAACGAAAAGTGCACGATGCCCGCGTTTACATGTAACGATTGCTCTCATTTTTGGTCGTTTAAAAAAAATTTGGATGATAATCATTGCATGTCAAAGGGCCTTAGCAGATAAATTAACTCTCAGTATGCCACAGCAGCTGCTGATAGCAGCTGTGTGGCCAGCTGTTTAAATTAATTAAAATGGTGGCCATGGATCCCATGAACTTACTCTATAGTCACCTGACATTCTCATCCATAAAGTTCTACACAATGCTGCACCGCCGTATATCTTCTCCCTTATCTCTGCCTATCACATTAAATGTTGCATCCATTCTGCTAATGACTAGAGATGAGCGAACACCAAAATGTTCGGGTGTTCGTTATTCGGAACGAACTTCCCGGGATGCTCGAGGGTTCGTTTCGAACAACGAACCCCATTGAAGTCAATGGGCGACCAGAGCATTTTTGTATTTCGCCGATGCTCGCTAAGGTTTTCATGTGTGAAAATCTGGGCAATTCAACAAAGTGATGGGAACGACACAGAAACGGATAGGGCAGGCGAGGGGCTACATGTTGGGCTGCATCTCAAGTTCCCAGGTCCCACTATTAAGCCACAATACCGGCAAGAGTGGCCCCCCCCCTCCCAACAACTTTTACTTCTGAAAAGCCCTCATTAGCATGGCATACCTTTGCTAAGCACCACACTACCTCCAACAAAGCACAATCACTGCCTGCATGACACTCCACTGACACTTCTCCTGGATTACATGCTGCCCAACCGCCCCCCCTCCCCCCCCACAGCGCACACCAAAGTGTCCCTGGGCAGCCTTCAGCTGCCCTCATGCCACACCACGCTCATGTCTATTTAGAATTGCGTCTGCCATGACGAGGGACCGCAGGCACACACTGCAGAGGTTGGCACGGCTAGGCAGCGACCCTCTTTAAAAGTGGCGGAGCGATAGCCCACAATGCTGTACAGAAGCAATGAGAAATAGAATCCTGTGCCACCGCCATCAGGAGCTGCACACGTGGGCATAGCAATGGGGAACCTATGTGCCACACACTATTCATTCTGTCAAGGTGTCTGCATGCCCCAGTCAGACCGGGCTTTTTAATTCATAGACACAGGCAGGTACAACTCCCTATTGTGAAGTCCCTGTCGACCCACAGCATGGGTGGCTCCCTGGAACCCACCGGCGGTACACAGAAATATCCCATTGCATTGCCCAACACAGCTGAGGTAGTAATGTCGTGCTTAATGCAGGTGGGCTTCGGCCCACACTGCATGCCCCAGTCTGACTGGGGTTCTTTATAAGTGTACAGATGTAGTAAAAACTCCGTGTGCACCTACAGCATGGGTGGGTGCCAGGAAGCCACCGGCGGTACATAGAAATATCCCATTGCATTGCCCAACACAGCTGAGGTAGTAATGTTGTGCTTAACCCTTTCCAATCCAATTTGTATATGGTTTTCCTAGGGGGCTTACTCTTTTTCTGCTGTTATACAACGGCGCTATATGCTGGCTAAAGCCAGTACTGCATGAGCTGACACGTAGGATAGGCTCCGACAGCAGAGAGGCTGGCAATATACAGTAAGAGAACCCCGACGGACATCTACCAACAACGGAGCTGTACAGCCTTAAACCCTAATGTCTTCACAGGTCACACAGTGGACTGGAAAGGGTTAATGCAGGTGGGTTTCGGCCCACACTGCATGCCCCAGTCAGACTGGGGTTCTTTACAAGTGGACACATGTAGGTTAAACTCCCTGTGGACCCACTGCCTGGGTGGGTGCCAGGAAGCCACCGGCGGTACATAGAAATATCCCATTGCATTGCCCAACACAGCTGAGGTAGTAATGTCGTGCGTAATACAGGTGGGCTTCGGCCCACACTGCATGGCCCAGTCAGACGGGTTCTTTAGAAGTGTACAGATGTATTAAAAACTCAGTGTGCACCTACAGCATGGGTGGCTCCCTGGAACCCACCGGCGGTACATAAAAATATTCCATTGCATTGCGCAACACAGCTGAGGTAACGTCAGCTGTAATGCAGGTGGGCTAAAAATTAATTTGATTACACTGTAGGCGAGGGCCCACAAAAATTGCTGTATCAACAGTACTAATGTACATCCCAAAAATTGGCCATGGCCAGCCAAGAGGGCAGGTGAAACCCATTAATCGCTTTGGTTAATGTGGCTTAAGTGGTAACTAGGCCTGGAGGCAGCCCAGTGTAACGAAAAATTGGTTCAAGTTAAAGTTCCAATGCTTTTAAGCGCATTGAAACTTATAAAAATTGTTCTGAAAAATTATTTGAGTGAGCCTTGTGGCCCTAAGAAAAATTGCCCGTTCAGCGTGATTACGTGAGGTTTCAGGAGGAGGTGCAGGAGGAGGAGGAGGAGGAATATTAGACACAGATTGATGAAGCAGAAATGTCCCCGTTTTGGATGGTGAGAGAGAACGTAGCTTCCATCCGCGGGTGCAGCCTACGTATTGCTTACGTATCGCTGCTGTCCGCTGGTGGAGAACAGAAGTCTGGGGAAATCCAGCCTTTGTTCATCTTGATGAGTGTTAGCCTGTCGGCACTGTCGGTTGACAAGCGGCTACGCTTATCTGTGATGATTCCCCCAGCCGCACTAAACACCCTCTCCGACAAGACGCTAGCCGCAGGACAAGCAAGCACCTCCATGGCATACAGCGCTAGTTCAGGCCACATGTCCAGCTTCGACACCCAGTAGTTGTAGGGGGCAGAGGCGTCACCAAGGATGGTCGTGCGATCCGCTACGTACTCCCTCACCATCCTTTTACAGTGCTCCCGCCGACTCAGCCGTGACTGGGGAGCGGTGACACAGTCTTGGTGGGGAGCCATAAAGCTGGCCAGGCCCTTAAAGACTGTTGCACTGCCTGGGATGTACATGCTGCTCGATCTACGCACATCCCCTGCTACCTTGCCCTCGGTACTGCGCCTTCTGCCACTAGCGCTGTCGGCTGGGAATTTTACCATCAGCTTGTCCGCAAGGGTCCTGTGGTATAGCAACACTCTCGAACCCCTTTCCTCTTCGGGAATCAGAGTGGGCAGGTTCTCCTTATACCGTGGATCGAGCAGTGTGTACACCCAGTAATCCGTCGTGGCCAGAATGCGTGCAACGCGAGGGTCACGAGAAAGGCATCCTAACATGAAGTCAGCCATGTGTGCCAGGGTACCTGTACGCAACACATGGCTGTCTTCACTAGGAAGATCACTATCAGGATCCTCCTCCTCCTCCTCCTCCTCCTCAGGCCATACACGCTGAAAGGATGACAGGCAATCAGCCGGTGTACCGTCAGCAGCGGGCAAAGCTGTCTCTTCCCCCTCCTCCTCATCCTCCTCATGCTCCTCCTCCTCCTCCTGTACGCGCTGAGAAATAGACAGGAGGGTGCCCTGACTGTCCAGCGGCATACTGTCTTCCCCCGCCCCCGTTTCCGAGCGCAAAGCAGCTGCCTTTATGGTTTGCAGGGAATTTCTCAAGATGCATAGCAGAGGAATGGTGACGCTAATGATTGTAGCATCGCCGCTCACCACCTGGGTAGACTCCTCAAAATTACCAAGGACATGGCAGATGTCTGCCAACCAGGCCCACTCTTCTGAAAGGAATTGAGGAGGCTGACTCCCACTGCGCCGCCCATGTTGGAGTTGGTATTCGACTATAGCTCTACGTTGTTCATAGAGCCTGGCCAACATGTGGAGCGTAGAGTTCCACCGTGTGGGCACGTCGCACAGCAGTCGGTGCACTGGCAGCTTAAAGTGATGTTGCAGGGTGCGCAGGGTGGCAGCGTCCGTGTGGGACTTGCGGAAATGTGCTCAGAGCCGGCGCGCCTTTACGAGCAGGTCTGACAAGCGTGGGTAGCTTTTCAGAAAGCGCTGAACAACCAAATTAAAGACGTGGGCCAGGCATGGCACGTGCGTGAGGCTGCCGAGCTGCAGAGCCGCCACCAGGTTACGCCCGTTGTCACACACGACCATGCCCGGTTGGAGGCTCAGCGGCGCAAGCCAGCGGTCGGTCTGCTCAGTCAGACCCTGCAGCAGTTCGTGGGCCGTGTGCCTCTTATCGCCTAAGCTGAGTAGTTTCAGCACGGCCTGCTGACGCTTGCCCAACGCTGTGCTGCCACACCGCGCGACACCGACTGCTGGCGACATGCTGCTGCTAACACATCTTGATTGCGAGACATAGGAGGAGGAGGAGGAGGGTGCTTTAGTGGAGGAAGCATACACCTCCGCAGATACCAGCACCGAGCTGGGGCCCGCAATTCTGGGGGTGGGTAGGACGTGAGCGGTCCCAGGCTCTGACTCTGTCCCAGCCTCCACTAAATTCACCCAATGTGCCGTCAGGGAGATGTAGTGGCCCTGCCCTCCTGTGCTTGTCCACGTGTCCGTAGTTAAGTGGACCGTGGCAGTAACCGCGTTGGTGAGGGCGCGCACAATGTTGCGGGAGACGTGGTCGTGCAGGGCTGGGACGGCACATCGGGAAAAGTAGTGGCGACTGGGAACTGAGTAGCGCGGGGCCGCCGCCTCCATGATACTTTTGAAGGACTCAGTTTCCACAACCCTATACGGCAGCATCTCAAGGCTGATGAATTTTGCTATGCGGACGGTTAACGTTTGAGCGCGCGGGTGCGTGGCGGCGTACTTGCGCTTGCGCTCGAACACTTGCGCAAGCGACGGCTGAACGGTGCGCTGAACTACACTGCTGGATGGGGCCGAGGACAGCGGAGATGAGGGTGTGGGTGCAGGCCATGAGGCGGTAGTGCCTGTGTCCTGAGAGGGGGGTTGCATCTCAGTGGCAGGTTGGGGCACAGGGGGAGAGGCAGGGGTGCAAACCGGAGGCGGTGAACGGCCTTCGTCCCACCTTGTGGGGTGCTTGGCCATCATATGTCTGCGCATGGTGGTGGTGGTGAGGCTGTTGGTGTTGGCTCCCCGGCTGAGCTTTGCGCAACAAAGGTTGCACACCACTGTTCGTCGGTCGTCAGGCGTCTCTGTGAAAAACTGCCAGACCTTAGAGCACCTCGGCCTCTGCAGGGTGGCATGGCGCGAGGGGGCGCTTTGGGAAACACTTGGTGGATTATTCGGTCTGGCCCTGCCTCTACCCCTGGCCACCGCACTGCCTCTTGCAACCTGCCCTGCTGATGCTCTGGACTCCCCCTCTGAAGACCTGTCCTCCTGAGTAAGCGTTGCACACCAGGTGGGGTCAGTCACCTCATCGTCCTGCTGCTCTTCCTCCGAATCCTCTGTGCGCTGCTCCCTCGGACTTACTGTCCTTACTACTACCTCACTGCAAGACAACTGTGTCTGATCGTCATCGTCCTCCTCACCCACAGAAAGTTGTTGAGACAGTTGGCGGAAGTCCCCAGCCTCTTCCCCCGGACCCCGGGAACTTTCGAATGGTTGGGCATCAGTGACGATAAACTCCTCTGGTGGGAGAGGAACCGCTGCTGCCCAATCTAAGCAGGGGCCCGAGAACAGTTCCTGGGAGTGTTCCCGCTCCTGAGCAGGTGTTATTGTAGTGGAGTGAGGAGGCTGGGAGGAAGGAGGAGCAGCAGACAGAGGATTCGGATTGGCAGCAGTGGACGGCGCAGAACTGCGGGTAGACGATAGGTTGCTCGAAGCACTTTCTGCCATCCAGGACAGGACCTGCTCACACTGCTCATTTTCTAATAACCGTCTCCCGCGTGGACCCATTAATTGGGCGATGAATGTGGGGACGCCAGAAACGTGCCTCTCTCCTAATCGCGCAGCAGTCGGCTGCGACACACCGGGATCAGGAGCTCGGGCTGTGCCCACACCCTGACTTGGCCCTCCGCGTCCTCGGCCGCGTCCACGTCCTCTAGGCCTACCCCTACCCCTCAGCATGCTGTATTACCAGTGATTTGATTTCAAAGGCAGGAAATAAATTGGCGCAAGACTGCAGGCCAAATATAATTTTTGCCCTTTTTGGAAAACGAAAGGCCCCACTGCCTCTAGTGAATGAATTATCTAAGTTTAATAACTGTGCTGTGTCCCTGCTAATGTGTCACAGAACGTGAAGGTAGCAGAGTTATTATAACTCTTGGAGAGCAGGTATTTTTTTCCCAATTAAGGAAAGCAAATGGCGAAGCCAGCAGTAAAGCGTAGCTGGGTGCGTCTGATTTAGCAATGTTGTTCACGCAGCTCACACGTGTCCACCGCCCGTAAGGACGGACAGAGGCTGGACAAATAGATTTGTTTTCAGTTTTTTTCCACCAAAAGGCAGCACTGCGTATATTCAATGAACATGAGAAGTTTAATAACTGTGCTGTGTCCCTGCTTATGCGTCACAGAACGTGAGGGTAGCAGAGTTATTATAACTCTTGGAGAGCAGGTATTTTTTTCCCAATTAAGGAAAGCAAATGGCGAAGCCAGCAGTAAAGCGTAGCTGGGTGCGTCTGATTTAGCAATGTTGTTCACGCAGCTCACACGTGTCCACCGCCCTTAGGACGGACAGAGGCTGGACAAATAGATTTGTTTTCAGTTTTTTTCCACCAAAAGGCAGCACTGCGTATATTCAATGAACATGAGAAGTTTAATAACTGTGCTGTGTCCCTGCTTATGTGTCACAGAACGTGAGGGTAGCAGAGTTATTATAACTCTTGGAGAGCAGGTATTTTTTTCCCAATTAAGGAAAGCAAATGGCGAAGCCAGCAGTAAAGCGTAGCTGAGTGCGTCTGATTTAGCAATGTTGTTCACGCAGCTCACACGTGTCCACCGCCCGTAAGGACGGACAGAGGCTGGACAAATAGATTTGTTTTCAGTTTTTTGGCACCAAAAGGCAGCACTGCGTATATTCAATGAATAACAACTGTGTTGTCACCCTGCCTATACAATTCTTTCCCTGCAGTATCAATGGAGGGTGCAATGCTCTGCAGAGGCGATTTTGAGAAGCAAAAAAAAATGCAGCACAGCTAACAGCAGCCTGGACAGTACTGCACACGGATAAATATGGCCCTAGAAAGGACCGTTGAGGTTCTTGAAGGCTACACTCACTCCTAACACTCTCCCTGCCTATGCAGCACTTCTGTCCCTAATGCCAGGTGCAACGGTCTGCAGAGGCGATTTTGAGAAAAAAAAATTTGCCACTGCTAACAGCAGCCAACACACAGCTATCAGTGGCCCTAATAAGGACCTTTGGGGGGTCTTGAAGCCTACACTAACTACCAATTCTTTCCCTACAGCAGCTCCGGTACAAACAGCACTGTCCCTCAGCTAACTCACACCGCATCTGAGGCGAACCGCGGGAGGGGCCGACTTTTATGTTCGGGTGACACCTGATCTTCCCAGCCACTCACAGCAGGGGGGTGGTATAGGGCTTGAACGTCACAGGGGGAAGTTGTAATGCCTTCCCTGTCTTTCAATTGGCCAGAAAAGCGCGCTAACGTCTCAGGGAAGGAAGTGAAAATAACCAGAACACCGCATGGTGTTCGTTACGAATAACGAACATCCCGAACACCCTAATATTCGCACGATTTTAAATCCCCGGCTGCTGAATACTACTCACAGCTGTTTAGAGCAGTTCAGGAGAACTGCAGCCTGCCGCGCTGAACTCTGTCTGCCGGGACCAGGTAAGTATATATACACTACCGTTCAAAAGTTTGGGGTCACATTGAAATGTCCTTATTTTTGAAGGAAAAGCACTGTACTTTTCAATGAAGATAACTTTAAACTAGTCCTAACTTTAAACAAATGCACTCTATACATTGCTAATGTGGTAAATGACTATTCTAGCTGCAAATGCCTGGTTTTGTGTACAAAATCTACAAAGGTGAATAGAGGCCCATTTCCAGCAACTATCACTCCAGTGTTCTAATGGTACAATGTGTTTGCTCATTGGCTCAGAAGGCTAATTGATGATTAGAAAACCCTTGTGCAATCATGTTCACACATCTGAAAACAGTCTAGCTCGTTACAGAAGCTACAAAACTGACCTTCCTGTGAGCAGATTGAGTTTCTGGAGCATAACATTTGTGGGGTCAATTAAACGCTCAAAATGGCCAGAAAAAGAGAACTTTCATCTGAAACTCGACAGTCTATTCTTGTTCTTAGAAATGAAGGCTATTCCATGCGAGAAATTGCTAGGAAATTGAAGATTTCCTACAACGGTGTGTACTACTCCCTTCAGAGGACAGCACAAACAGGCTCTAACCAGAGTAGAAAAAGAAGTGGGAGGCCGCGTTGCACAACTAAGCAAGAAGATAAGCACATTAGAGTCTCTAGTTTGAGAAACAGACGCCTCACAGGTACCCAACTGGCATCTTCATTAAATAGTACCCGCAAAACACCAGTGTCAACATCTACAGTGAAGAGGCGGCTGCGGGATTTTGGGCTTCAGGGCAGAGTGGCAAAGAAAAAGCCATATCTGAGACTGGCCAATAAAAGAAAAAGATTAAGATGGGCAAAAGAACACAGACATTGGACAGAGGAAGACTGGAAAAAAGTGTTGTGGACGGATGAATCCAAGTTTGAGGTGTTTGGATCACAAAGAAGAACGTTTGTGAGACGCAGAACAAATGAAAAGATGCTGGAAGAATGCCTGACGCCATCTGTTAAGCATGGTGGAGGTAATGTGATGGTCTGGGGTTGCTTTGGTGCTGGTAAGGTGGGAGATTTGTACAGGGTAAAAGGGATTCTGAATAAGGAAGGCTATCACTCCATTTTGCAACGCCATGCCATACCCAGTGGACAGCGCTTGATTGGAACCAATTTCATCCTACAACAGGACAATGACCCTAAACACACCTCCAAATTGTGCAAGAACTATTTACAGCAGAAGCAGGCAGCTGGTATTCTATCGGTAATGGAGTGGCCAGCGCAGTCACCAGATCTGAACCCCATTGAGCTGTTGTGGGAGCAGCTTGACCGTATGGTACGCCAGAAGTGCCCATCCAACCAATCCAACTTGTGGGAGATGCTTCTAGAAGCGTGGGGTGCAATTTCACAAGCTTACCTCAACAAATTAACAGCTAGAATGTCAAAGGTGTGCAATGCTGTAATTGCTGCAAAAGGAGGATTCTTTGACGAAAGCAAAGTTTGATGTAAAAACAATGTTATTTCAAATACAAATCATTATTTCTAACCTTGTCAATGTCTTGACTCTATTTTCTATTCATTTCACAATGCATGGTGGTGAATAAGTGTGACTTTTCATGGAAAACACAAAATTGTTTGGGTGACCCCAAACTTTTGAACGGTAGTGTATATTTTTTATTTTTACACATTTCTGGATGAATTGCAGGGAAGGGCTTATATATTTAACCCCTTCCGGACAATTCATCCCACGATCGCCGGCAGCCCATTGCTTTCAATGGAGTCGGCTGTATTGCCGGCTCCATTGAATTCAATGGTCAGTGCTCGTTTAATCGAGACGAGTACCGCGTGGTGCTCGTCTCGGGTAACGAGCATCTCGAGCACCCTAATACTCGAACGAGCATCAAGCTCGGACGAGTATGCTCGCTCATCTCTAGTGACCACCCATACATATTTTCATGTCCTGGGTGTCTGGGCTTTATTCTACAGGGCTGTTAAAACACATTGGCCCTGTAGAATAAAGCTGCGGGGTTGGGGAGTGTGACAGCTACTTGCTATCAGCTACCAGAGGTAGCCATCAGCTTGGAGCTGTCACCATGGCAATTATGTGAAAGCAAAAAAAAAAGTTTATAAAGTTTCATCCAATCCATAAGGGGAGATGAAACTACTTGCCTAAGGTCTCCGTGTTGTTCCCCCGATGCGATCATCCTCACCAGCTTCTGTGCATGTACCTGCCGTCAAAATGGAGGACGCATGCACAGACTTCAGAGAGTGCCTGGGAAATTTAAAATCTCCATGTTCCTGGCTATCAAGGGTAGCCGAGAGGCTGGAGCAGTGACCGGAGGCCCTAGTAAGCAATCCCCAGTCATGTGATCGTCGTTCTACCTTATTCAAATCTCTAACTATAATGCCTGCTTCATTTACAAAAAGTCCCAGGGCATGCTTACATTTATGCAGTTCCAGGAGCAGCTTGTTGAGCGCCTTGTTTGAGACCACCGCAAGCTTACAAGTCTGAGAAGGTGCAAAGGCTTGCAAAACGCCAGTTTTTACACCCCATCCCTGCCATTGAGGTCAAGAAATACCCCTAAAAAGTGTTTGCACCAAGCATGGGAGGAGGAGGAATACCCGGTTTTATTGCCCTATGTGCCCATCCCAACGAGGCCCCTGTAATTACCCCTGACATACCACACAGTTTTACATTATTAATTTTATTTAAGATTTAGGGAATGCCAAAAAAGGGGGAAGATTCTTTTTAGGGAGTCAATTTTTAAAAAAATTCTGCACAAGTGAGCAATTGGGCCTGGAATTTATTCAGCTGTGCCCTGAAAGCCAATAGGTGTTCCCTCCATTACAGGTCTAGCCCAGTAAGCGGATTGGGGCTACAATGGATACGTATCTGAACACAGGACTAACAGGGGGATCCATTTTAGGGTGCAAGTCTTCATTCATATGTGTGCTGCACAAGAAAAACTTTTCAAAATGACAGATTTGCCAAAAAAAAAAGAAAATGTTAATTATTTTCCTTCTACTTTGCTTAGATTCACTCAAAAACTGTGGGGTCAAAATACCCCTAGATAAATTTCCTTATGGGGTCTATTTTTCAAAATGGGGTCATTTGTGGGAGTTCTCTATTGTTTTGGCAACTCAAAGGCTCTACAAGTGTGCAATGGGGCCTGAAACACCATCAAGCAAAATTTTTGTTCTGGAAGCCACCAGGTGCCCCTTTCGTTTTGGGCCCCGTTCTGCATACAGAAATAAGGTTAGGGCCACAATGGATATGTTTCTGAACAGAGGACAAACAGGAGTGCAAATTCTCAATTTTATGTGAACTATAGAAAAAAAAACTGTCTTTAAAATGACATGTTTGCAAATATATGAAATTTTATTTTTTTCTCAGCTAAATTTTATTAACTTCTGAAAAAAAATGTGGGGTCAAAATACACATGACACCCCTCAGTGAATACATTAAGGGTTGTAGTTTTTAAAATGGAATATTTAGGTTCTCTTATTAATTGGGGCCACAGAAGGTCATATTAATAAGTGACACTACACAGGGGGTCCTATTAGTGGGGCCACTGGGAAGGTCTGTATTACTGAATGGGACATCAGTGGGCACATTATTATTAGTGGGCACTGAAAAATTGATTAGGGTTTACAGCAGCAGGATGGAAAAGTGTGGCAGGGATGGCAAGCTAGGGCTGGAAGAGGTATCAATGGTGGATCTGGGTCTGGGGCCACAGAGAAGAAAGCCCGATATGGACAACTCCAAACAGAGATGGAGTCACCTGTGATTACTGGAAGTAACTGCACTGTAATCACTATCACTGTGTAGAGCTGATATTTGAGTACATTATAAGATGTAGTATTCAAAGATATACCAAAGCTGGCTTACTGTATCTAAGCACGCCAACTTATAAAGCTGCTCTTATAGAATGTTTATATAGCTTTTGGGGTGCGGATTTTGATATAGATCTTCAGTAAATTTCACCTCATGAATTGAAGGGGTGAATTCTAGTGTAGGTCCACACCAAAATCTACACCAAGTAGTTATTGTTGTGGTTGTTTATTTAATTGTTTTACCATAAAATATTCTACTGGGCGGAGCATTGTGTGTGTGAGGGGGTCCCAAGTTGTGTGAACACTCCCAGGACCGTGGTTCCCTTATTCCACCTCTGGTTACATCTAGTATCAATCTACCAACTAACTTGTACCATCCATCTACAACTTATGGCCTCCCTCATTCTCTAACTTCTATTCTAGGCCTTCTCCCAAGCTGTGCTCATTCTAAAGCTACTTACTCTAGGTCATTAGACTCACTTCTAACATTCACAACTTTAAGCCTTAGAAGGAATTTGTCAACTCTTGTGAGTCCCATAGACTAAAGTTATAGGCTCTTAGGAGCTGAAGCACTGAGTCCAGGGAAGTGACGCCTATATAAAGGTCAGCAAAGGCAAATAATCCCTCAAGAGTGTTTAGCCTTTATTGATCACCAGAAACTACAGGGATTGCATATAGCTCATTGCAAAGTTCTTAAAGTTGTGCCTTACACTTTAATAAATATGACTTGACAAAAATGTAATGGCATCTAAATAGAGTATGGCAAAGTGTGTGTTGCAGCTGTGGCTCTGTATATAAATGGGACCTAAAGTAGTAGATTCCTGTGCAGAACATGAGTGGTGACCATGACGTATATCAATAAGTCAAGAAAATGTATGTATTTACTTGATGATGATGTATGTGACTCCCACACACTTGCACAGTGTGATGGTGTGAGACACAAAGAAGCTAAGCTGTGTGTTGTGCTAAAGAGGACATTGCTAAGAGGGACCAAATGAGCAGATGTAGCCGGCACAGTGGAGATACTCCTGTCGAGTGCTGAGCTTTTGCCAGGGTGAGCCTGAGTTCCACCGGATGGGTAATGCTTGCAGAACGTGATTTATAGAGACTGAGTAGAGCAAAGCCAGTATCGAGTGCTGACTGCCGTACACTATTCCCACGTGTTTTTTCTGTACCATTAAAGTTCCATCACTGAATAACTCTAAACCATTATCATGTGGCATTATCTCTAATTCTTCTCTCCTCCACTGAGTTGTCTACAGGTGATTCGAGTCCACATGCTTTGGTGTCAGGTGCCAGTTCCAATCTTTCTGGTCCAGTTGGTGAGCCCAAGGTCAGCTTCCACTCATGTCTATCTTCTCTACTATTCCACAGCAGTCCATTCTCAAAGGATTAATCTAAGAACAACAATTAAAGTCCTACTTGGATGATCTTTACATGATATACTATTAATTAGCCATACATTAAGAACTAGTTAAGAACTAGGGATTAGGGTGCCAACTCTTCCTGAATGCTTATAATGATTTTCCTGTCATACACAGCATAAATTTGCTTGAGCTCATATGAATGGCCATTTCCAATGCAATATTCGGACCAAGGGTTAAAACTATCAGACGTCCAAATGACATCTGGCTTCTTAGCTACTACCCATTATTGGCTGCAATGCTTACCAGTGCATTACTCATCAAAACTAATGATGCAAAGTGCAACATGCTGTCTGCATCTCCATGCTTGAGTGGGCGATAAGTTGGCAGAAGTGCCTGGCATTCTGTGAGTAGCATGTAATCAATAGTGTGGGTGCTTGTTCGTTTTATGTTGATGACTATTCCCTCTGGTATATCTTTAGGAGACTATTTTTGTTCACTACATCACCAGCTGTACATTTTATTTCTTCCTCATCTTAATGCCAAAATTTATAAGCAAGCTAGAAGGCACAATCTTTTCATGATTGGATAAAAATTGCAAAATAGGAGATCCTGGGGCATGCTGGTAGGACACAATCCGGAGGTGCCTCCATTGGTGGAGTCAGCTAATTCACACAATATGTAGCTTTTTAGACAGTGTTATACACCAGTGTTCAGGACTAGTGTTGAGCTGATTGAGCCAGTAGAACAGTATTTCAGGTAGAATTTTGCTAAAAGCTGAATTCGGTTTCATGCCAAACCAAACTTTTTGTTAGACCCGAAACGGGGTTCTACTGGTATGGTTCGCTTAACACTAGTTAGGAGGCTAGGTAGACAATAGAGCTTTAACTATAGTCCATTTCATTGCAAAACAAGTCACAGGGTAAACAATAAAATTGAACTACAATTAAAAAAAAAACATCAGGAAAAAGTTCTGTAGCACAAGACATCGTAGAGTAATTCATTATGGAATAACAGAGCAGAGATTATAGCATACAATGGCAGAGCCAAAGTTGCAGCATGGAACAAATTCAGGACACCAGACATAGGCTTCCAGCATAAAGTACAAGATACAGGTCGAAGGATACACAACAAGATTCAAGATACAGGAATACAAGATTTAAACTTTGATTTTGGGGGGTAGAAACACACCCAGGTCTGTAACTCGGGGTACACATGCAGACTAACATCCAGGACTCAGGGTTCCAAGATACAGCTACTACTGCCCTGGGATTTCGTGCACAAAGTCCTCAGTATATACGTGCTTCAAGATCTAAAGTAATCAAACTGACAGACAAAATAACCAGGAACATAGGAACAGGAAACTGTAGGTTTAAATAGTCCATTGCTCTCTGTGATTGGCTAAAGATCAGGTGATGTCATTAATTAATGCCTGTATGCTAGGAGAACATAGCTGGACAAGACTAGGAAATTCAAAGCCCCAGATAGCATGATGCTAAGGTTGCAAGAAATGACTAAGAGGTTCATAATTCCCTGTGAACACAATTGCTGATAACTGTATTTTTAAGAGGTTGTCCAGTCAGCCAGACAACTTTCCTGCTATAGCTCCAAGTGTCTTAAAATAACAAAAGAAGTAGTACTTACCAATCTTCAGCTACGAGGATCCAGCACAGTTGCCCTGCTGTTCTCGCGGTGATTGTTATGAAGCTCACATCACAGGAAGTCACCTAACTGCTTCAGCCAATCAGAGGCTGCAGCGGCATCACTCATTCTCCTGACATAAGAACTTACACCCTGAATGCCATGATGCCAGGACTTCAGAAATGTGACCCTGCAGCCTCCAGTTGGCTGCAGCAATAACGTGACTTCCTGTGGCATTATCTTCACAACCCTCACCAGGAGGACAGTGGGGCAATGCCTCTGGATCCCTGCGGCAGAAGATAGGTAAGCACTACTCTTCTTTTTTTTTTTACTTTTAAGACACTTGGTGCTTCAGCAGGAAAGTCATCTGATACCCCGGACAAGCCCTTTAACCCTCTCCAATCCACTGTCTGACGTCTGAAGACATTCTGATTGAAGCCTGTACAGCTCCGATGTTGGAAAACGTCTGGCAGGGTATTCTTACTGTATATTACTGGCCGCTCTGTTGTCGGGGGCCTCTCCAGCATGTCCCATACCACAGTACTGACTCTAGCCAGCAGATGGTGCCATTGTATAATGGCAGAAAGAGAAAACCCCCTAGGAAACCCTGAACCCAAAATTGGATTGCGAAGGGTTAATGATTGTACTATGTACTAGCGCACTATGACGAAAGAGGTCAATTTATTTAGCAAAAAAACAGAGGTAATCCTACTTATAACTTTTGCATATAAATGCAAGATTGTTGCAATGTAAGTAGATGTCTATTTCTGAACTGGTGTGTGTGTGTGTATATATATATATATATATATATATATATATATATATATATATATATATATATATATATATCTCGTTGATACGCTTAGCAACATCTATAGTCTGTAATATGCAATGAAGCTGAAATATAAGTTTGAAGCTAGGATTATTACCGAGAACCATTTTTTCTCACCTAAAATAGCAGCAAATCTGTTCTGCGCCAAATGAACATGAGGTTTTTGTTGAGATTTTCTTCAGTAGTGAAGCTGTTCTTATCTGCATTACTAAAGCTTTTGCGTGAACTATGAACATAATCTCTAGAAGTATTCCCATTTTACAAGAAAAAAAGCCATATTTTATAGCAGGTACCGTATATGGCAAATACAATATGCAGAAAGTCTCAATATGGTTTTTCCATCTGCACATCAAACTTGGACAACAAATAATGACTTTCTAGACCATTCATATCATGGGTGTCACATTTCCCATATGTTTAGGTTATTTCTGAGACGTCTAACCACATCATATACATTAATCTGTATATTGGATCATATTAAAAATGTTATGATATGTTGGAAGTCTGCATTAATGTGATGTAGTGATAGCCAGTATTGATAACTAACCACTAATATGAAGCAGAACACTGGGGCAGCTAACTTCTTTAAGACTGTATTAATTCTTGATTTGTATAGTCCATTATAAGACATTTTGGGAATATTCTTAATGGAAAACACACCGGTGAAGGTATTCAGTAGTTTCTATCAAAATAATATTTTAGGAAGTGATTGCCAAAAAGATAGGTGAGTGTCTACTGTAGCCCAGGTCCCAATCTCATAATAAATAAATAATAATCCTATATAATTGATAACATAGCGTTCTTTAAGCAGTATAGGTTCAGGAGAGACAATATATAGGTAGGGTATTGACATGGTATATGAACTGATGCTTATCTCATAGTATCTGTATTTCTCTATTGTGTTTTTGCATAGTATGCATTTGGCATTATGTATTGATCCAAATTTTTCTGTTGAAGATGTATAAAAAAAATTGGTAGGCCTACAATATCTGAAGAGGCATTAAGCAGTAGAGCTGTCCAATTGCTCAAGATTTGTAGGTTTGGCCACCAGAATAAGGGGTGTGGTAATACAAATAAGGACGGTGATGGGTCTTGAATCTTTTCTAGGCTGAATGTTCATGCCAAAAACCTACAGGAATTAAAATGACACAGTAACAGTACCCCAATACAATAACAGCTCCCCTTCACAGTAATAGTGCCCCCTTAGTGTTCCCACACCATAATACTGCTCCTGTACTGCCCCAACACAGTAATGGTGCCCCATTAGTGTTCCTCAATTAGTAAGAGTGCCCCATAGTGCTTACACTTAGTAAATGTGGCCCTTTTAGTGCCCTCCATGCATTAACAGTGCCCAATACAATGTTAACTCTTAATCCCTTCCCTCCCCACGACGTAGGGAAACGTCATGGGAGCGGGGTACTTCCCGCAAAATGACGTACCCTTACGTCATAGGGATAGCGCGAGATTATAGCAGATCTCTCGCTATCCCACAGCAGGAGCCAGCTGTCACTAGTGGCCGGCATCCCGCTACAACAGCCCGGGGGGCATCGGAGATGCGCCCACGCGCTGTTAACCCCTTCCCTGCCACGATTTAAGTAGATCGCGGCAGGGAAAGGGATCACAGAGGGAGCGCGTTCTCCCTGTGACTTCAGCTGGCTCCAGTGATAACATCGCGAGAGCCCGGCTGGTTGCCATGGCAACAGGACGCCAGATACCGGCGTCCTGTATAGCCATTGCCTAAGATCACTATAATAAGCGATAAGGCATGGCAGGAGAGAAATCATGCCATGCCTTATCATAGCGATCATTAGTGCTGCAGTGTAAGTCCCTCAGAGGGACACAGATGGTGTAAAAAGAAGAGCAAAATAAAGTACAAAAAATAAAAATGTAAAAAAAATGGTAAACACTTTTTTTAATGCTTTTTCTCATATTAGCATAAAAACAAATTCCACATATTTGGTATCAACTAGAGATGAGCGAGCACCAAAATGCTCGGGTGCTCGTTACTCGGGACGAAATTTTCGCAATGCTCGAGGGTTCGTTTCGAGTAACGAACCCCATTGAAGTCAATGGGCGACCCGAGCATTTTTGTATTTCGCCGATGCTCGCTAAGGTTTTCGTTTGTGAAAATCTGGGCAATTCAACAAAGTGATGGGAACGACACAGCAACGGATAGGGCAGGCGAGGGGCTACATGTTGGGCTGCATCTCAAGTTCACAGGTCCCACTATTAAGCCACAATAGCGGCAAGAGTGCCCCCGCACTGTCAGCGTAAAGATCGTTCTCCTCTGCCATAGCTGTAACAGCTGTGGCAGAGAAGAACGATGTTTGCCCATTGAATTCAATGTAGCCGGCAATACAGCAGGTTCCACTGAAAGCAATGGGCTGCCGGCGATCGCAGGATGAATTGTCGGGAAGGGCTTAAATATATAAGCCCTTCCCTGCAATTCATCCAGAAATGTGTTACAATAAAAATATATACCGGCGTATAAGGCGACGGGGCGTATAAGACGACCCCCCAACTGTCACCTTATACGCTGGCAATACAGTGGAGCAAAGAATAAAAATCATTACTTACTTCTTCTGACGTTCTGCGGCGCTCCTGCAGGCTGTCGCTTCCTCCTCGTCCACGGCAGAGTATTGCTTTCTGGACGCAGGGCTTGAAATCCCCGCCTCCAGAAACACAGCCAATCACAGCCATTCAATGACATCATTGTCATTGGCTGTGATTGGCTGAAGGCACGTGTGTTTCTGGAGGCGGGGATTTAAAGCCCTTCGTAGAGAAATCAATGCTCTGCCGGGAACCAGGAGGGAGCGACAGTCTGCAGCAGCGCCGCAGAACGTCAGAAGAAGTAAGTAATGATTTTTATTCTTTGCTCCACTGTATTGCCGGCGTATAAGGTGACAGTTGGGGGGTCGTCTTATACGCCCCGTCGCCTTATACGCCGGTATATATTTTTATTGTAACACATTTCTGGATGAATTGCAGGGAAGGGGTTATATATTTAACCCCTTCCCGACAATTCATCCCGCGATCGCCGGCAGCCCATTGCTTTCAGTGGAACCTGCTGTATTGCTGGTTCCATTGAATTCAATGGGCAAACATCGTTCTTCTCTGCCACAGCTGTTACAGCTGTGGCAGAGAAGAAGGACTTGTCTTCTATATGTTCTCAATGGGGTCGGCGCTGCTGCTGCCGGCCCCATTGAGCGCATATAGAGAAGATTTATGGCCTTAAGAAGGACCGTTGGGGTTCTTGAAACCTAAAATACTCCTAACACTCTCCCTATAGCAGCTCCACCAAGATACCACTTTCCCTGAACTAATGTCAGAATGCATCTGTGGCGAGCCGCGGGCGGGCAGATTTTAATACTCGGGTGACACCTAATCTCGCCAGCCACTCACTGCAGGGGGGTGGTATAGTGCTTGAACGTTGCAGGGGGAAGTTGTAATGCCTTCCCTGTCTTTCTATTGGCCAGAAAAGCGTGCAAATTTCTCAGGGAAGAAAATGAAAGTAACCCGAACATCGCGTGGTACTCGTTAGGAGTAACGAGCATCTCAAACACCCTAATACTCGAACGAGTATCAAGCTCGGACGAGTATGCTCGCTCATCTCTAGTATCAACGCGCCCGTAACGACGCATACATTAAATTGAACAAGCTTTTTGGTACAAATAAAAACTACAGCTCATCTTGCAAAAAATAAGCCCTCATAGAGCTCCGTCCATGGAAAAATAAAAAAGTTATAGGACTTTGAATGCAGTGATTTTAGAAAAAAATGATAATTTCCAAAAAAAGGGTTTTTATTGTGGAAAAGTTGAAAAACCCCAAAAAATATAAGAATTTGGTATCGCTGTAACCGTACCGACCCGCAGAAAAAAAAAAGTAGTGTATCATTTATGCTGCATAATTAACGCTTAAAAAAAAAAAAATCTATGGCAGAATTGATGTATTTTCTCTCCCTACGATCCTAAAAAAAATAATAAAAGTTTTACAATATAGTCTATGTACTTAAAAATGGTACCAATAAAAACTACAGTTCGCCACGCAAAAAAACAAGCCCTTATACTACCACGTCGACAGAAAAATAAAAAAGATATGGCTTTTGGAAAATGGAGATGAAAAAATACCAAAAATCGTTTGGTCCTCAACACCAAAATAGGCCATGTCATTAAGGGATTAAGTCAGCGCCAACAAAATAGAACCACCCCTTTATTGCCCTACATAGTAATAGCGCCCCTTAACCCCTTAGTGACCAAGCCTGTTTACGCCTTAATGACCAGGCCAAATTTTGCAAATCTGACACGTGTCACTTTAGCATTGAAAAAGACCAGAAAGGTTTTGCATATCCAAGCGATTCTGACATTGTTTTATCGCCACATGTTGTACTTCATTTAGGTGGAAAAAAAAGACCGGTAGAATTTGTGTTTATTTATTAAAAGCGCCAAAATTGGGAAAATTTTGAAAAAATCGTCATTTTTTCACATTTCCAACTGTAATATCTCAAATATGTGCAAACATAATATAGAAATTTTTGCTAAGATTTATATTTCCATCCGTTTACTTTATTTTGGGCGCACATTGGAAAAACTTTTGTTTTTTTTTAACCATTTAGGAGACGTACAAATGTAACATTACTTTTCAGCATTTTGAGGAACACTTTGTTTTCCTACACCAATCCAAGATTGGAAAGGCTCATAGGAGTCAAAATGATAGATACCCCCACAAGTGACCCCATTTTAAAAACTACACCCTTTAACGTATTCACTGAGGGGTGTCATGAGTATTTTAACCCCACAGTTTTTTTTCAGGAGTCAATGCAATTTAGAAGAGAAAAACAAAAATTTCATATTTTTGCAAATATGTCATTTAAAAGACAGGACTTTTTTCTATAGTACACATGAAAATTAGGATTTGCACCCCAGAATGGATACCCCTGTTTGTCCCGTGCTCAGAAACATACCCATTGTGGCCCTAGTCTTATGTTTGGATGCACAATGGGGCCCAAAATGAAAGGAGCAATCGGTGGCTTTCGGAACAGAAATTTTGCTTGAAGGAGATTTAGGCCCCATTGCCCACTTGTAGAGCCATTGAGTGACCAAAACTATGGAGAACCCCCACAAGTGACCCCATTTTGAAAAGTAGACCCCTTAACGAATTTATCTAGGGGTATAATGACTTTTTTGACTTCACAGTTTTTGAATGAATCTAAGCCAAGCCGAAGGAAAAAAATTACAATTTTCATTTTTTTGGTAATTTTGTCATTTTAAAAGCAGTTTTTTTTGTACAGCACATATATGAATGAAGACTTGCACCCCAAAATGGATACCCCTGTTTCTCCCGTGCTCAGAAACATACCCATTGTGGCCCTAATCATATGTCTGGATGCACAACGGGGCCCAAAATGAAAGGAGCAACCGGTGGCTTTCGGAACAGAAATTTTGCTTGAAGGAGATTTAGGCCCTATTGCCCACTTGTAGAGCCATTGAGTGACCAAAACGATGGAGAACCCCCACAAGTGACCCCATTTTGAAAAGTAGACCCCCTAACGAATTTATCTAGGGGTATAATGACTTTTTTGACTTCACAGTTTTTGAATGAATCTAAGCCAAGCAGAAGGAAAAAATTACGATTTTCATTTTTTTGGCAATTGTGTCAATTTAAAAACTGTTTTTTTTGGAAAGTGTACATAGGAATGAAGACTTTCGCCCCAAAATGGATACCCCCATTTGTCCCGTGTTCAGAAACATACCCATTGTGGCCCTAATCTACTTAAAGGAAACATAGCTAGGCCTATAATGGAAGGAGCACCCGTTGGATTTCAGGGTACAACGGAATAAATTCCAGTCCCCATTGCCCACATGTAGAGCCATTGAGCGTCCAAAACGATAGAGAACCCCCACAAATGACCCATTTTAAAAACTAGACCCCTTAACAAATTCATCTAGGGGTGTACTGCATATTTTGACTGCAAAGTATTTGAATGAATCTAAGCAAAGCAAAAGGAAAAAATTACGATTTTCATTTGTTTGGCAATTTTGTCAATTTAAAAACTGTTTTTTTTGTACAGTGTACATAGGAATGAAGACTTTCACCCCAAAATGGATACCCCTGTTTGTCCCCTGTTCAGAAACATACCCATTGTGGCCCTAATCTACTTACAGGACACATGGCTAGGCCCATAATGGAGGGAATGCCCGCTGGATTTCAGGTCAGAACTGAATAAATTCAAGGCCCCATTGCCCACTTATACGGAAAAAAAATTGACTTCCTAAAAATAATCCCCCCCCCCCCCCCCCGCCATCCCCATTTTTTGGCATTTCCTAAATATTAGATAAAGGTAATAATATAATTGCGTTTTATGTCCGAAGACAGGGGTAATTACGGAGGCTGGTTGGGCTGGGCACATGGGGCAAGAAAACTGGGTATCCCCCCCCCTCCTCTCATGTATTTTGGGGGGTATTTCGTAACCTCAGCAGCGGGGATGGGGTGTAGAAAGTGGCGCTGTGAGGCTTTGTAATCTTGCTGCGGTGCAGCGGTTTCACAGAGAAGGCGCTCAACAAGCTGCTCCTGGAACTGCAGGAAGGCGAGCGTTCCCGGGGCTTCTTGTAAATTACGGATTACAGGTAGTGGTCTGAATAACACCGGGCTCACGTAGCCGTAGGCGGAATCCGCTTGCCGAGGCCCGCAGCGGATCCCAGCTGTGAGCCCGGATGTGACCCTGCGTACGGTTGCGTAATGTACTGTGCATAACTGCCTACTCACACAGGCGGTTTTTTGTTTGCATTTCCCGCGCTGTCGCTTAGAGATGACTCGGGTACCCGCAGCCCGTACACAATGTGTTTGCATATGGGGTGCGAGTATATCCGCGGTCATAGAGCACAAAGGGCTCTAGGTCGCAGATATTCGTGGTAAAATATAGCATGCTGTGTTCTGTTTCTGTGAGTGGATTACGCAATTCCGACCCGCTAATTGGGGGGAATTGTGTAATCCAATGCATGCGATTGATCCGTGGATTACCGCTGATCAAGCGCATGCAGAACCTGTAATTCCTCTCCGGTCACGCGTGACCAGCCTAATGTTAGTTCGCTACTTTATCATGTGACCGGGGACCGCTCAGCGAGGTCTCCGGTCACTGCTCCAAGCACTCAGCAACCGTTGGTCGCTGGGAGCAAGGAGATTTAACATTTCCTGGGCTTCCGGCTCCTGCGAATGTGTCCGGCATTTTGCCGGCGGGCGCATGCGCAGCAGCCGGAAGGGTCCATGGAGGATAATCGCATCTGGATTCAAATGCGGAAGCCTCCGAGAAGATGTTTCATCTCCCCCCACAGATCGCATCGGTGAGGGGAAATGAAACTGCCCCTTTATAAGGAACTTTTACGTGATCGCCATTATGCATTGGATAACGGCGATCACGTGACCAGTAACCGCATACCGCGGCTCCCTGTGACATCTCCAGGCTCTTGGCTACCTTTTGTAGCCAGCAGCAGGGAGATTTTATATTTCTTGGGCAATCTTTCACTTTTACGCATGCGTCCGCCATCATGCTGACGGGCGCATGCGCCGAAGCTGGGGTAACATCCGCGGATCAACATCCCACCAGGGAACAAATCCGGGACCTTGGGTACGTAATTTCATCCCCCCCTTACGGATACGATCCATAAGGGGAGATGAAACTTTAACTTTTTAAACTTATTTTTACTTTTAACTTTTTTTTTTTTTTTTTTACTTTTTAACTTTATATGATCACCGTTATCTGATGGATAACGGTGATCATATGACTGGAAACCGCATACAGCGGCCCCCAGTCATATCTCCCTGCACTCAGCTATCTGTGACAGCCGGGTGCAGGGAGATTTTGAATTTGCCGGGCTCGCCGGCTTCTGCGCATGCGCGCCGCATCGGCACATCGCAGAAGCCAGCGGGGGGTCCAGACACCGGCCGGAGGACATCGGCGGACCTGAGGTGAGTATTTTCACCTCCCCTCATGGATCCGATCCATGAGGGGAGGTGAAACTTTTCTTTTTTTACACTTTTTTAAAACTTTTTTGCGATCGCCGCTATCCATTGGATAACGGCGATCGCGGTACCGGGGACCGCTCACCGCAGTCCCCGCTGACATCTCCTGCCTCCCGGCTACCTACAGGAGCCGGGAGCCAGGAGATTTTAAGTCTCCCGCGCCGCCGGGCCTTCTGCGCATGCAGCTGACGTAATGCCGCCAGGCGCGCATGCGCAGAAGGACGGCTACGGCGCCCGGAGCATCGGGACAGCTGGGAGTCGTGCGACGGACATCGGTGAGTAATTTCAGCTGCTCCGATGGATCCGATCCATCAGAGCAGCTGAATCTTTAACTTTTATTGCACTTTTATTTACTTTTTTGCGATCGGCGCTAGCCATTGCATAGCGCCGATCGCAATGCCGGGGGGGGGGGGGGGGCTCCGAACAGCCCGGGATGACAGCTCCATGCTGTCAGCTACCTGCGGACACCGACAGCATGGAGCTGTCACGTCCACAGCCCGAGGGGCATTATTCTCTGCAGGAAGCATGTTTTTACGTCCTCAGAGAATAAGGCCCACTTCGGGAGGACGTAAAAACACTATGGGCTGGTCGTTAAGGGGTTAAATAAACTGCAACACAGTAAAAGCATGTTCCAGCCTGTGGCCTTTGCTGTCAGTGACATGGCACAGGCAGGCACAATTTTATCACTAGCCAGGCTCCTCTTGCCTCATAGTTTGCAGGCCTGAAGTTGCTCCCTGCTGATTTAGTGTTGAATAGCAGTCAATTCATGTCCACAAACAGTTGAAAGTTGGGGGGCACAGAATCTTCTCTTAAAAGTCCCAGGTTGTAGCCTGCCAGTGCAAAATAGTGCCATAATGTTATTTTGGCATGCCCTGGCACCATGACATCCTCCTTTTGTTGTAAGTCTTTATACAGCAGCCATTTTTCTTCTGTTCCAGATATTGTAAATCTCAACCCTTAGAGCTCTCTAGAAAGACTAGTAGCATTGACTATTCAAGTTATTCCATTTATAATTTTGCTGGTTATAGGCCTTAAAACAAGTACTTTATGAAAATATTTTCATAGCGGTATGCAATTTTCAGGTTAACTAACTGTGAAGCCATTGTCACATCTACGGAACTTTCTGTGTCATTGTTTTGTGTGATGAATCTGGTGCCATAAAGTAGCAGCTCTGCAACTGGTGACATTCTTCAGAGTATATGGACAGATTTGGATGTTCCAATTTTGACAATGATAGTTTCTTAGAGTTTGGCTAGGGTAGGTTTATGGCCAAGCACTCCATGTCAAAGACTGCATTTAAAACCATCATATCATTATCATAGGCTATTACTCCTGGCCAAGCATGATTGTCTTCTAAGTATGGGGGCTTTGCGGTGGGTCTGTAGATTACTATAGAGATCTCTTCTTGATCCGAAGGTTCTTTCGCAGTGGGGACATTGGTTTCCAAGTGGTAGACAGTCTCGACAAGGGTTGGCTTGACATGCTTTCCTCTTGACACATTTCTCCCTTTCACCCTCCATTCGTGCCTCTTCGAAATTCACAGTGCTGTTGCTAACGGCTGATCCCAAAATTGAGCACTCGAGGGCCAGGGCTTCCCAGTTCTCGATGTCTATGCCAAAGTTTTTAAGGTTAGCTTTAAGTCCATCCTTAAATCTCTTTTCCTGTCCTCCAACATTCCGTTTTCCATTCTTCAGTTGGGAGTATGGTAATTGCTTTGAGATATGGTAATCAGGCATTTACACAATGTGGCAGTCCAGCAAAGTTGTTGGCGAAGGATCATTGCTTCATTGCTGGTGGTTTTTGTTTCTTTCAGAACGCTGACATTTGTCTGCCTGTCATCCCAAGAGATTTGCAGGATTTTTTGAAGGCAACGCTGATGGAAGTGTTCCAGAAGTTGAGAGTGATGTTTGTAGACAGGTCACATTTTGCAGGCATATAATAGGGTTGGTAGAACAATAGCTCTATAAACAAGTATCTTGGTATCCCTACGAATGTCCCCATCATCAAACACGCTTTGCTTCATTCAAAAAAATGCTACACTCGTAAAACTCAGACGGTGTTGTATTTTTGCGTTGATGATAGCTTTTATGGAGAGGTGGCTGCCCAGGTAGCGGAAATGGTCAACACTTTCCAGCATTACACCATTAAGCTTTATTTCTGGCATTGCAGAAGGATTAATTGGTGCCTGCTGATAAAGCACTTTAGTGAGAGCGGTTCAGTGAGAGGCCAAGCTTATCGTATGCTATTGCAAAGGTGTTTAAAGTGGCTTGTAGATCTTCTTCTCCATGAGCATAGACTATGTAATCATCAGCATATTGGAGTTCTGTAACAGACGTTGTTGTGACTTTGGCTTTTAGTGTGTTAAGCTGAAATAGTTTCCCATCTGTCCGATAGATGATTTCCACGCTGGTGGTAAGCTTCCCATCAACAAAGTGCAGTATCATAGCTATAAGGATGGAAAATAAAGTTGGGACAATAATACAACCCTGCTTGACCCCTGACTCCACCCTAAAGGGGTCACTTTAGGAGCCTTTGCTGTCGAAGATCATTGCCATCATGTCATCATGGAGGAGCCGCAGGATGTTCATGTATTTATTATGGCATCTGATTTTTTGGAGGCTGGTCCAAAGAGCATTAAAATTCACTGTGTTGAATACTTTTGCAAGGTCAATGAAAGTCATGTATAGTGGCTGATTTTGTTTTATGCATTTTTCTTGGAGCTGTCATGCCGCAAAGATCATATCCATAGCCATTCTGGGATTCCGGGAAGATGCCTTCTAAAATGGGTGGAAGACGGTTTGTAAGGATTCTTGCAAGGATTTTCCCAGCGGAAGTTAGAAGGGAGATGCCTAAATAGTTTCCACAGTCTGTTCTTTCCCCATTTTTAAAAAGGGTGATAATGGTGGTGTCCTTAAAATCTACCAAGATTTTCTCGGTCGCCCACACTTTTTCAATCAAGTGGTGGAGTTGTTGTGTCAGCTCAGGTCCACCCTCTTTAAAGAGGGATACCATCAGGCCTGCTGGCTTTGTTATTTTTTACTTGGCTAATGGCTTTGCTGACTTCCTCCAAGCTCATCCCTGACATGTTGTTGCAGGATTTGCAAGAGAGCCTCTTCAGCGACATTAGAACTGCAGTTAAGGAGGTTATGATAGTGCTCTTTCCAACATAGTGCAATAGATTTTTTGTCCCTTAGAAGCTTGGTTCCATTTGATAAACATAGGGGGTTTATGCCATAATTTGTTGGGCCATAGATGACCTTTGTGGCTATAAAGAAACCCTGTGAATCACGGATATCTGCAAAATGTTGGATTTCTTGAGCCTTTTTTGGTACACCATATGTTCTTGAGTTTTCTGGTTCTTTTTTGGACCTCAGCTTTTGCAGTAGTGTAGATATTTGTCTTAGCAACACAATTGGCTTTCCTTTTCTTATCAATTAGTTGTTGGATCTCATTATCATTTTTATCAAACCAGTCTTGATGTTTCTTAGATTGGTATCCAATGATTTCTTCACAGGCTATAATAATGGTGATCTTCAGTTTATTCCAATGTTCCTCAACATATTCAGGGTATTGCATGGATAGGTGATCCTTGAGTATTATTTGGAGAAGGGTTCGTTTAGAGGGCTCTTGAAGGGCTTGGTTGTTTATTTACCATCTTATCTTTCTGCCTTGGAGTCTATGTCTGAGGCAATCTTGATGGCCATTGCAGATCGAATTAACCTGTGGTCTATCCAGCAATCATCAGTGCCTGTCATGGCTTTTATGAGAAATACATTATGGCGGTCTCTGGCATGTATAATTACATAGTCTAAGAGGTGCCATACTGTCTTAAATTTATTTTTCTGGTGGAAGAGTGTGTTGGTGATAACAAGGCTATGTTTCGCACATTTGGTAAGAAGTAAGAGACCATTTGAGTTGCTGTTTCCAACTCCATTTTTTCCTTTAGCCCCTGGTCACAGGTCAAAGTCTTGTCCAAGTGTAGTCTCCTTTTGCTTCCTTCAGCTGTCCCTCTCCTGCTCTCCGGGTCTCTTGAAGCACTGCTATATCAATGTTCTCTTGCTACAATAGTAGTTCTGTGCTCAAGGCATTCATTGTCTATGTTGTCCAATAGTGTCTGAATGTTTCATGTTCTGAAGTTTACTTTTCTTTTTTGACCACAAGGTGGTGACCCCATTGGATGCAGTAGTCCAGTCAGGTGGAGAGAGGCAGACTATGTTTATGGCACCTTTTCTAGCCCCTCCCCATGTGGAGTGAGCAGAGTGGGTCATAAATAGGGCTGCTCAGTCGTGGATAAAGCTGCCAAAGTGCTCAGCTGCCTCGGTCCCTGAGATAGAACGACTGAATCCATATCCACCGCCCATGTGCCAGTCTGTGGCTTGGAACTTTCAGATTTCACAGTCCTGCCCCTATCGTCACTTGCTGATTGCCATGGGACTTTTTCATTTTCTTGGAAGACGCCTGTGCCTGAATTTGATTAATGTGTGGAGATCAGTGCAAATCCGATCAACACACAGTCTTCACAGAATGAGGTTCACATCCAGTGGCATGGTTAACCCAACGACTGGTGGCTTCTTAGCCTTCCTCCACCTTTACAGCCATTGTAATCTGTAGCATGTTGTCATCCACCTGCTCCGCTGTTGAGGACTTCACATTGTGCTTGGTCTGGTTACTCCCCTGTGGCTTTACCATCCAGGAAGGCCCTTCTGGGGTCAATTGACTCTGATTGCTTCACCCACAGGTTTACTGGAACACACAAGCCCCCTCACCATGACAAGGTAACAATCCATCGAGGGATTTCTATTTGTCACCATCTCAAGCTACATCAGGAGAAGCAATGTTGCAACAGTTGTGGCACAGTCCTTCTTAACTCATCAACATAGGTTTGTAACTGTTTCAGGGTTGTCCTAGGTCTCTTATTTGCCTTCATCTTGAGTCCACTACACATAGACACTCCATGGCCAACTCCTAGGGCCCTTTTACATGCAATGATTATCGCTCAAAATTCGTCCAAATGGCCAAAAATGATCGATAAACATTACATGTAAACGCGGGCATCGTGCACTTTTCATTTGAACTATGGATATTAATTAAACTTAAAATCCATTGTTCAGCCGCTGAAAGACCGAAGAAATACATTCCCACTGAATGTATTTCGTTCATCTTTTAAAAGACTGCAGGATGTTCTCCCCGCAGCATGTTTTCCCTAGCCATGAGGAGAACTATGCAATCTGCCAGCAGCAGTGAAGAGAACAAAGGAATGTGCAGGCAGCTGTTTACACAGCTGGAAGTGTGTTTAAATACACTATGGCCTCTGCAAGCAATTTCTGGATGTCCTTTTACATGCAAATGAAAATGATAAAGTTTTAATGGCCATTAACACTTTATGCAAATAGATCAGTAAATCTTGCAATCTTTCAGTAGTTTAAAAAATTCACAGAAATGCAGGGTTATATTGTGTGGAAATGAAGAGGTGTATTGGAATAGATTTTTTCCGCAGATTCCGAAAATGACCTTCAAAATTCTGTATCACATCAGGTTTTTTTTTTTTACCAATTACGAAACTGTGACAATTACAAAAAACTTACAGTAATTTTTTAATGACATTCATAGATGACAACGTTTGTACCGTGTGCAAATGCAAACATACATAACATTTACCACTTGGGTCCCCTTGAAATTTCCTCTTTTTAGATTTTCTTCGGTGTTCGTCCGTACAGTCTCTTTTCAAAATCCAACAATAGCTGCCCATCATATGTGCCGTCCACTTCCCTGATATCTCTTTTCCATTAATTTATTATCCTGATAAAAGAGCTTGTCATGTTCTTCCGTAAAATCACCAAGATTGTCAGGAAAGTAATTTAGATGAGCATGAAAAAAGTGAACTTTGACGCTGATGTTGCAACCAAGCAGTTTATAGGACATCTCGTTGACTAAAATGGTGTAATTTGCAGCCTTCTGAACCCAATGTTCAGTCCTTGCTGTGGAGTGCAATTCACACAAAATCCAGGACATTTGGTGTAGTCTGCTTGTTGGCCAAGCAATATTGCAATCACGTTGAAATCCCCGCACACGGACCATTCATGAAGCTCGTACTGCACACTTTCCAGCAGTAATGTAAGGTTTTCGCATGTCTCTTTCATAGTCTCAGAATGCGCTACTGGAATGGATGGATGGATGTTAGTATTAAACACCTTTTAACTGAATTTGCTGGCATCTATGAACAATCTCCATTCTTCTGAATTGTAAGTAATATTGAAGTATTTCATGACTGACGGAATGTCTCAACAGTTTACAAACTGCCTTCCTCAGCAAAAAATGGAAGCAATTCTGCTTCTTGGTGTCTGTACCAGGAGAATCTCGTATTAGGACACAGTAAATTCTTTTCATGAAGTTGTGATCCTAACAACTCTTATGCATGTTTAGGTAAATTCAGATTGCGAACCAAATAATTCAGTTGATGCTGGGTAAATGGCTCTGGGGTTTCATCCTCCATACTGTCTGATTGGTACATCTCATCACTTGTATCACCATCTAAATTGGTTTCTGTTGGGTGCTTGACATTGGATGGGGATGGCACAGGGATGGATTCACTATGGGGCACTGGTCTCATGGCAGATGGCATATTGGGATATGCAATGTTACACTTACCGGTACTGGTATGGACCATGATCTTCACTGTGCAGAAGTAGCAGTCATTATTGTGAATTCTTGGCTCATGCCACACCATGGGTACACTGAACAACATTGATTCCACTTTTCCAGTTCCTCAACCTCTTCACACATGCTTGGCACACTTTGTGAGGAGCCCATTCTTTGTTCTGATCTGCTAGTTTAATCCCAAAGTATTGAAAATAAGCATTTTTTGCGAAAGGTGTAATATTTTGCCTCTCTTTTCCTGTTGAATAACAGTCACATATGTAGTAAAATATGTCTGGATGATTGACAACCACATAAAGCCATTGTACACACCACGAAGAAACAACCAAACGGTCACTATAAAGAAAGAAGTGAGAGGAGGCCTGAGGTATAAGTCATACTGGCGTGCCAAGATTACTTTCTCTGATGTTTAAGCTTTGTGAGTGCAACAAATCTTGACGTCATACAGATAAATCAATTTCATTTTCATAATCAGCTACGTATTTATGTTTATCTATTCCTTGCACATCCCTCCGGAGAGCATTTTCACACATTACAAACGTTGTCATATATCGATGTCATTAAAAAAATTAAATTTTTGTGTTTTTTATTTTAAAATTTTCACGATTTGAGAAAAAACCTGATATGATACGAAATTTTGAAGGTCATTTTCAGAATCTGCAGAAAAAATCCATTCCAACAAAAGCTACAAAATTGCAGATCATTGAAATCTGCAATTTTGCATGTAAAAGGGCCTTTAGCAGTCATTTCATTCCTTAGTGATTTCTTAATCTGAGCTTAGATGAATATTGAATGTAATATTATATTCATCCCTTCTATATACAGGTGTATTCATACTACAAATGCTTGACTGAAAAATAATTGTGTGACTTATTAATTAATAATTGTAACTACTGTGATCGATCTAATGTTGCATAGAGTAATAGATGAGAAAGTGCAGATGTATATAGTTAAATAACAATCAAGGTGAAGAGCATACAGAGGCAAAGAAAGGTGAAGAGATCGGCTGCTTCATGCATAAATTCTACATTCATATAGCCTAAAGCCAAGGAGTCATTCCTATGTTATATGGACATGTCTTCAAAGAGACTCACAATGAAGTCAATGATATTGCTGCTGTCTGCATTCTGTCATGAAGACATGTAACCATTCAGCCCATTATTAACGATGGCAATTTTAGATGTTATCCGATTCATTATGTGTTTTAAATGACATAGGGGTAAAATTGCTATTTGTCCCATTAGAGCGGCAATAATTTATGAGCACTGTTACATAGGTAACTGTGGCCTAGGTAGAGCATTACATAACGACCAATGATACTGTCTGTACATGTGCTTTATTTCATGTTTGCCACTTTAGAAAAATGCTTTGGAATTCTGTTTATTATCAGCTTACTGATTTACAGAACTTTTTATTCATATATAGGTTAATAGTGCTGATTTTGTGAAGCCCTACCTCCATTGGTACAGCATCCGATCCCGACTGTTGCTCAATCCATGGTTGAGCATGAAGGGGCATGTGACCATAGATGTCACTCTTCCTTCATCTATGACAGTAGACGGCACATCGGCACGGTGGAGGGACTTAAGCTGCATTCACCATTATACTCCAAGTATGCTTGGAGTGTAGAAAACATGCCCTGCCTGTTCATTATTGACAGAAGGATCTCTGGAGTACATTCTCTGGCTATTCATCACTACTGGAGTACACTCAGAGTATGCTAGCTGTGTTCCATCCAAAAACAGGGTTGAAAGCAGAGCATCAAAATGGCGGTGCCTAGTACAAAAGCCCTGCTCCAATTCTCCTACACAGACAGTTGTGCAGCATCGAAATGGATGCAGAAGCAGCAGAGCTGTACCAGTCAGAAGACATTTCTGTCTGATGATTATTCACAAGCATGTATAGATTGATGATAAAACATGCATGAGTTCAAGTTATTCGCTGGTTCACTGCAGACTGCTTAACTTAACAAGGGAACATTAAAGGGGTTGCTCAGTTCGAAAATACCGATGGCTTATTCTCAGGATAGGCTATCAATAGTAGGTCGGCATGGGTCAACCGTCTGGGAGACCCACTGATCAGCTGTTTACCAGGCTGGTATATTGTGCATTCTGCATACAACTGATTTTTGCAGGAAAGAGAAGCAGATAGCTCCATTCCAACTGCAGTGTCCAGGCTTGGTATTGCAGGCCATGGACTTTAATGATTTTAAACTTTGCCTGCAATACTAAGACTTGCCACTGCAGTGAGAACGGAGCTGTCTGATTCCTGCAGAAAACGGCTGGGTGCACAAGCGCAAACAGCTTATTAAAGAAGTCCCAGATAGCGGACCCCTGCTGATCTACTATTGATGGCATAGGCCATCAATAGTTTACAACTGGACAACCCCTTTAATGTTCAGCTTGTTGCTATTGATAGACAAATTCACAATAACTACCTCTGCCTCAAACTTCCGGTCACATTATGTGTGATCTGGCTGGTTGGTGCTCGATTTATTCATGATTGCATCTGGTGGAGCATGAGCGCTCTCTGTACTCCAGCAGGTCACATGATTCACTCCGTGATGTCAGTATACTTAGTATATGGTTACATGCTTCTTCATATTCAGCCATCTTCTTGATGGAGCAGCAGTTAGTAGTCAGTCACAGAGCTTTGTTTTCATCAATGTGCAATAACACTAATTGGGGGGATTTTGTTAAAAGTAACATGTCACCAGGTTCATACTTGGAAGTTAGACTTCAAGCTGAGCTCTCGAGTCAAAGTAGCAGGCTGTGCCGGGCTCTTGCTGACAGCTCCTTTCCTGTTTTGTGTAGAACGAACATTTATGAGCAGCCATTTTTGTTGAAATGTACAGATACTTGAGTAAAATAATGTTTAGGGTACACGCACACGGCCCTTTTTTGCCTTACGATTTTCAATGGAAAAATCAGTCTAAAAATCAGAGGAAAATTGTGCTCATTCATTTGAAAGGCTTTAAGTACATGAGCTTTTTACCTGGAATGATAGTCCGAATAAAAAATTGCAGCATCTCCTATTCTTGTTTGATTTCCATACAAGAAAAGCACATGTGAATGTGTGGTCTCCTGCATATCAGACAGCACCCAGACAAGACATTTTTGTTGTCCATATGCCCTTACAGCGCATAATTTATCTTTTATATTGTTCTAACATGATTTGTGCAAAAACATAAAAACATTTTGGTGATGGATAATTTTCAAGTTGTATAGGTTGTCTCAAAGGTTTGCAATACAAATCTATTAAGATAGATAGATAGATATGAGAGGTATTAGTGTATCTTGACACCACCGGAAGCTAGAGTTTGACAGGAGGAACGCTCCTGACACACCCCTAGCTCCCGAAAGAGCCAAGAGTGTAAGGTCTTGGTAGCACAGTGTGCCTACATGTCTCATTTCTCTGCAGCGTAACGCATTACATTATCAGCTTGAAATGCTGCCATGTTAGCGGTGTAACATGGCAGCATTACCATGTAATAATATAAGGCTAAAAATAAAACTTACCCTCACCCTAAGGACCCCGCTCACAGGTGCTGTCCTCACCACTACTGGTCTGCTGCCTGCACTCTCAGCTCCATGTCGGCTGCTCCTCAACTCACTGCTATTGCCCTCAGCAGTTGCGCTCCACTGCCAGCACTGTGAGATTGCTTGCAGCCGCTCCATTGGTGACAGCTGTGGCCATGAGCGCTTGTGATCCGACGCCGATAAAGCTGCATCAGGTGGGGGTGGAACGCGACCAGTGTATGCTCCTCCACTCTGCGGGTGACGCATTGCACTCTGTGTACCCCCGGTCGTCTGGCCTCCCTGCAGCCACCGCTATGTCAAGGGTTACCTCTTCTGAAGCGCTGACGGCACCACTGGACAAATCGCTTTGCCACTGTGCCTTGTGCCTCGCTGGGCAGGCAGAGCGTTTGCACCATGGCCTGCTGGAAGTATTCCATAACTTGTAGTGGGCTTCCAGGACCTATTTGGCTGCCTGCTGTGCAGCCAATAAGGTAGAGAGGGCGTCACCCCTTGTCAATCTTGACTCCTCCAGGAGTTCCTGGTGGCGTCAAGATATACTAATACCGATATGAGATAGATAGAAAGATAGATAGATATGAGATGAATAGATATGAGCTATATAGATAGATAGATATGAGATAGATTGATATGAGATAGATATGAGATGAATAGATATGAGCTAGAGAGATAGATATGAGATGAATAGATATGAGCTAGCTAGATAGATATGAGCTAGATATGAGCTAGATAGATATGAACTGAATAGATATTAGATAGATAGATAGATAGATAGATAGATAGATAGATAGATATTAGATAGATAGATATTAGATAGATAGATAGATATTAGATAGATAGATAAATAATTAATAGATAGATAAATAATTAATAGATAGATAGTTACGAGATAGATAGATAGATAGCCTTGTCTGAACTGTTCATTGGTTTATTCTATGCAATGCCTGATTGTGTCTGTACAGGGAAAAGCAATAAATTATCTAGAAAGCATGCTTAGGTTTGCCTTTCTTTGTCCATGAAAATCTTTATTCTCGGTCAATGACATGCGTCATTAGGAATTACCTACAGGAAAAGACAGGCCTCTGACCCTTAAAGGACTATATAGATCAAAGGAAGCCCCATTTGTGTGCTAGATATTATCTCTGGGAGCAACTCAGTAAGATGCTTTGTGATGAACCCACCTGGAAATAGACAAATAACTAGTTTATTGATGGCTGGGAGAAAAAGCTGCTGTTTTGAAGCAGAATTCTAGATTTTCTCAGGCAGTTTGGTTAGTTTTCAAATGACATACCTTTGCCGGACAGGTACTATTGGTATGAGACAGACTTCTTTAAATCAGGGCATCTTCTACAAGTTTTCTTAACCACCCAGCGGTGGTTGGTCAGGCGACACATTCCCACAGAAATGTGTATCTCGAATAGCTGTTCAGGTGTCATGGTAGCCTTGAGCCTTTTGAAGACCCCCAAGGCTGCCATGATCATTAACTTATAAGGGACCTACCTGTGAAATGTTTTTAAGAGGCAGGCTGTTAATATACAGCATAATGCAATACCATAGTATTCTATTATACTGTATAAGCAATCAAATAATCACAAGTTCAAGTTTTCTATAGTGACTAAGTGAAAATAGGTTTAAATATAAACCTTTAATTATAAGCCCTTCCCTGAAAAACAAGGCAAACTAGTGTAAAAAATAAAAAAAACACATACTTACCTTCCTTCAGCTGACAGGGCTCAGCCATGTGCTCTCTGCACTGTTCCCAGCTCTGCAATGCAGTTCTTTGAGCAGCCAGGGAATTAAAATCCCGGCTGCTGAAAGAGCTGCTTCTGATTGGCTGAGGCACTCAGCCAATCACAGGCAGCACTCGCCTGTCACTTATTCAGCGAGAGCTGCCTGTGATTTGCTGAGCACCTCAGCCAATCAGAAGCAGCTCTTTCAGCAGGCGGGGATTTTAATTCCCCGCTGTTCAAAGAATTGCATTGCAGAGTCGGGCACAGCGCAGAGAGGACAAGGCTGAGCTCCGGCAGCTGAAGGAAGGTAGATGTCAGGACAGGGTCCGGGATAATGAAAGTCCCTGAGAAAACTCGCAACCCCTGTCCCTGCCTACTTGCCCCACTGGGCTAACCAGCAGGGCAACAACTGGGCGGTGGTCCCTACACTAAACTAGGGAAGCGGGACACGGGAACTACAAACAGACACTGGAGACAAACAAACAGTAGAATGGTCAGACTATCTGGGTCGGCAATAGGAGGGTACATGGTACAAAGGGGTCAGGCAAAAATGAAGTCAAGTCCAGAAAGCAGAAAGTCAGAAAGCCGGGGTCACAACAGGAGTCAAACAATACGCGGGTGCAGCTGGAAGACCAAACTAACACAGGCAATGCTGGAAAGAAAAAAACACGTTTAAATGCTGTCAGCTGCTGATTAGGGTGGGGAGCTTGACAGCAGCAGGGCCCAATCAAGGAGACGCTGGGAACACCACCCACAGCCTTGCTGAACAGACGGATGCCGAGAAAGCACGCCCAGTAGTCATGGAAATGGAAACGCAGAGCGGGGTGGCACCCACTGCATCCCTAGCAACCCGATGGCGACCAGAGTTACGGCGGCCATGGAAGATCACTAGAACCGGGGCTCCCCTGCACCGTACTCCTGCAACCCGGGTGGTAGGACCGGAAGTGCGGGCACAGAGGCCCCGGAAGTTGCCGGCTCTGACAGTAAGTATGTGTTTTTTTTTACTTTTTTTACACTAGTTTGCCTTGTTTTTCAGGGAAGGGCTTATGTTTAAAGCCCTTCCCTGAAAAACAATTACAGTGTGCCAGCAGACCGTTGCCTTCAATGGAGCCACCTGAAGCAGCCACGGCTCCATTGAAGGCAATGCGCACCTGCATACAAGTGTGTTTTTGCGCATACAGGGGTGCGCACATTTGTATGCAGCTATGTACGCACAAACACACGCTCGTGTAAAGCCACCCTTTAAAGGATTTTCCATGGAAATACTTAGATGACCTATCATCAGGATAGGTCATCAATAGTAGATCTGCTGGGGTATGCTGCTCGGGATGTCGACCAGTCAGCTGAGTGGGCGCATGCTGTCTGTGCTGCAATAACAGAGGTCGAAGCGGAAGTCTCCCCGCCGACATCTGTGTAGTGGCCGGCGCTTCTAACTGTAGGCACGGCTCTCATTGAAATCAACATAAGCTGTGCCTGCAGTTACAAGCGCCGGCCACTACACAGGCAATCCCCGTAGTGATTTTCAGGGAAGGACTTGAAATATAAGCCTTTCCCTGAAAATCATCCCTACCTGCTGTAAAAAATGTTAAAAAATGTAAATCCTCGGCCAGCAGAAAGTGCTTCAAAGCAGTGTCGAACACCAAACGAGAAGACGCGCCAGAGCCTCGCGAAAGGTGATGCATATGTTTTTTTTTGGTTTTTTTTGACACCAGCTAGGGATGATTTTCAGGGAAGGGCTTATATTTCAAGCCCTTTCACGAAAATCACTGTGTGGGTTGCCTGCATCCCATTGCTTTCAATGGAGCCGGCTGCAACTGTGACAGATGTGGCAGGGGATTCCTTCATCCCCGCGGGGAGTCCTCCCATCACTGAACACTGGGAAAGTGCTGTTACAGTGTTCAGTGATGAGGGAACTCCCCGCGGGGATATTTTACGTGCAGCATGGACCTTTCCGCTGCACAGATGTCCTATCTTTTGCAGGTGCGAGTATTTTGCGCCTGTAAAATACGGACATGTGAACACTACAGGCTTGGTCAGACGAGCAGATATCTGCACGCTTTTCCGTGTGGAAAAAAATGCTCCGCGTGTGTAAAACAAATCTGCATGACCACGTCCATTGCTACCCATATGTTCTATCCTTGGTAGGTGCAGATCTTTGCCCACACACGCGGTGCGTTTTTTTTTTCCGCATGAAAAAACGCACGGATATCCGTTCGTCTGACCGAGCCCTACTTAAGAAACCAATGGTTCTATCAGACTCGCTATTTTTTGTCCTCATAGGTGCGTGCAAAAAGCACTCGTCTGACTTTGCCCCAAGAAATAAGAAAAACTCCTGAAAAAAAAAAACATATTTGTGTGGCTAAAGAAAACGTAACCCCAAAAATGCATGAATATCATGTCTTTATCAAGTCCAAAAAAATGCTACAAAAAGTGTGTGTAGGAAGTCTAAGGATACATAAATGTGATACACTATGCAGAGGTTCATCTGAACTTCTCTTCTGTAGCCTTACATGTCTAAGGCCTCTGTCACACTTGCGAATTCAAGGCCATGTGCTGTCCCTGTTAATCAACGGCACATGGCCCCATTATAGGGCTGTGAGAACATGCACACCTCTTGGGCACCTCGTGCACACATGAGAAATATGCCAGAGGCCTAAATGTCAGCTGTCACTATTATAGATCATTGCAATAAATTCTCAAAACAAAGACAAATGCACGTGTAAAAGAGATAAGTGATCTCTGAGATCATCGCTCTTCCCCGTCTACACAAAGTTCAGCTATTCTGCATTATTATTTTGGAGATTATTAGATCTGATCTATGACAATGGTTCATACGAAGTAGGGAAAGATGGTCATTGAAATTTTAAGTATTAATATGGTGGTGCCGACTACTTGTTGGATTCTTAGGGGGGTTCAAAATGTATCCATTTCTAGACACCTTTAGGGCTCAGTCAGGCGAGTGTTTTTTTCCCACATCTATAGATGCGAAAAAAATAGGACCTTTTCAAAGAGAGTGGTCACATGTCTGTTTTTTACAAGCGAATAAAATTCACAGCTGCAAAAAACAGCACAGCGTTTTGCGATTCGCACCAAAATGTGTTTTTTGTGCGAATCGATGCAACTTTGACAGTAGCAAATCCTACTGCCACAGCCCTTAAATAAGGCCTAGATGCCGGGATAAAAAATGCATCACCTAAAAGTTGTGTCCAGCTCTGGCATGTCTTCTCCTCGGGTCCGCAGCACTGTTCTTCTTTTTCTTCTGGCCGGGGATTGAAAAATCCCCGCCTCCTGGAAGAGCTGCCTCTGATTGGCTGAGCGCTTTGACTAATAACAGCCTTTCTGGCTGAGCGCTACCTCTGATTGGTCATAGTGCTCAGCCAATCAGAGGCAATGCTTTCAAGAGGCAGGGACTTTTCAATCCCCATCGGGAAGAAGTGTGGGGACCTGGAAGAAGATACCGGAGATGACAACGCTTCTAAGGTGATATATAATTTTTTTTCCTGCAGCTAGGGCTTATTTTCGGGGTGTGGCTCATATTTCAAGCTCCCCAAAAAATCATCGCCTTCATCCCATTGCTTCCAATGGGGCAGTAGCAGCGTTGGCACCATTGAAAGCAATGGGATAGCATCACTCTCCTCTGCCACAGTACTGGGAGTATAACCCGCTAACGTTTGTGTAAGCAGTTATTAATGCGTGAGTATTACTTTGTCCTACGTATCACTGTTTTTAACTATTTCTATCTTTCTTACCCACCAATCCTTTGGACACAGCTGGGGTGCTTGATATGGACAGCGGCCTTCGAATGTATTTACAATAGCAACATCATTTTGCACATTGTGACCAGGATAGCAAGCATTCTATTCATTTTGTTCTATTCTATTTAATATTTGCTTATGCCGTATCCTAAATAAAGTTATTTTTGTTTTGCATTTTTTTTTGTCTTCTTAGTTTTTGAACCTGCTCTTTTGAGTGTCTATGCTTCATACAGATAAGTCTGAAGCAGTAACTATTTAAGGATTGAGCAGGCATCAGTAGGAACATGAGGGATTTTTATATTCCTTTTTTTACTTTGCCCCCGGTATAATGTACCATCTGCGCATGCGCTGAGATAAGGCTTGGTTGGCATATCTGCTGTGCTCCATTCAGCACTCTTATCACGAGGGATGGCCCGATTCCACGCATGCGCAGTAGGAGGGCATTTCATGTTACTATAGTGATGAAAGACTCCCAGCCACAATATCGCGGGAGTGGTATACGCGCGCGCATGCGCAATGAGGCGCTTAGACGCGATAGCTAGGATCCTTTTTATTTGACTTATACTGATTGCCGCTACCAGCTCTTGTTCCCACAGCTGTGGGACAAGTGAGTGTTCACACCTGTTGTGTGTGTGTTTTCAAATTTCAATCTAATTGTATGTTTGTAATTGGTGCACATCTGCATCTATTGTGGGGCTGGTGGGAATCTCTTCAGATTGACAAAGACTCTGCATGGAGTTGAAATATTGCTTACATGCATTTTTTAACCCGGATCAATAAAGGAGCATCGTTTGTGATTCATTGATTTTTACAAAACCATTCGGTGATGCTGCCCTACTTGTACTTTTCTGAACTCTTCCACAGTACTGTCACAGTGTTCAGTGATGAGGGTTACTTCCCACGGGGATGAAGGTATTCCCTGCAACAGCTGTCTTAGCTGGAGCAGAGGAGCGCATCCTCTACTTATGTTTTCAATGGGGCCTGCGCTGCTGCCGCTGGCCCCATTGACAACAAGGTGCAGCCCCTGGATGTGGTAGTATCGAGGGGCTTCACATCCAAGGAATCTTCTACTGCAGCTGTCACAGCCACAGCAGGGAAGAGCGATCATCTCCCATTATATGTGCGAATTTTAGGATCGTGTGACCGCACAACAAGTGTGAATTTGGAAACACATCTGCCACTTTGGTCACACGATTTTTTAATACATGCGTTTCGTTTTCACAGATCTATACATCGATGAAAAAGACGCTTGTCTGACTGAGCCCTTACAATAGTATATAACCAGTAAGGCCTCATTCAGACAAGCGTGTTTATGTGTGTACAAACGTCCGCACAAAACCACACGTCTATTAGAGCCATTAGTTCCCTATGGTGTGTTCACATGTCCATGTTTTACAGACATGCAAATGAACATACCTGCAAATCATAGGACATGTGTGCACCATAGGTCCATGGTGCCTGTCAATATTCCCTGTGGGGAGTCCCCTTTTCACTGAACACTGTGGCAGCACTATCACAGTGTTCAGTGACAAGGGGATTCCCCACAGGGGGGTAAAGAGTCCCCTGCCACAGCTGTCACAGACAGCTGTGACAGAGGATTGCGATGTTCTGCCATTGCTTTCAATTTTCCCTGAAAATCATCTCTAGCTGGTCCCCGACAGTGTAATGAAGTTCTTTCAGCAGGCGGGGATTTAAAATTCCCGCCTGCTGAAAGGGCTGTATCTGTTTGCTTGAGAGCTAAGCCAATCACAGGCAGTGTTCAGCCATTCATTGAATGACAGCTGAGCACTGCCTGTGATTGGTCACAGCAATTTGCCAATCACAGGCAGCGCTCGGCCAGTCATTGAATTCACTGCCATTAAAACACATGAACACTGAAGTGGTCATGTGAACAATGAATGCCATGTGACTGCTGAAACTTCTTTGGGGAGCAGGAGCATGAGCTGGATGGATCAAGAGAAACATCTAATCAGTGAGGGTTTTTTTATATTAACCCATTCTTTACGCAGATGTATATTTTTTTAAAACTTCTTTGCTCACACATATTGAATTTGGTGCAGATATTCTGCAGCGGAAAGCTCCACACCAAAATTTATGCATCAAAATTCATACCATTTAGTTCAAATTTTGATGCTGAGTTTGGCATGGATCTGCAGCTGATTTCACACCTTCAATTCAAGGGGCGAAGTCTGTTTCCTATCTGCCTTAAAATCTGCATCAAATAGCGTGGATCTTGATGAAGATTTTGGTGCAGAGTATTTCACTATGAAAAATACGCACCAAATCTGCTATGTGTGGATACGCCCTTAGGGCTCAGTCAGACGAGCATTTTTTTTCATGGATGTATAGGTCTTTGAAAACTAAACGCAAAACACATGTATAGAAAACATGTGACTGAATCGGCCGGCAGGTTTTTTTATTTGCACCTGTTGTGCAGTCGCACAAAGCTAAAATTTGCACATATAGTGTGACCCCATGGAAAGCAACGGTAGAGGATCGCTATCTACTTCTGCTATCCATTCTGGTTGCGATTGGTCAAAGTGCTCAGCCAAGCAGAGGCAGTACTTCCAGGAGGCAGTGATTTTTCAATCCCCGGCCAGAAGAAAATGGTGAAGAACAGTGCGGGGACCCGGGGACAAGATGCGTCGGAGCCGGACACCGCTTCTGGGTGAAGTATTATTTGTTTTTTTCCTAGCCTCTTTGGCTTATTTAAGGGCTTTGACAGTCAGAATTCCTACTGTCAAAGTTGCATCAATTTGCACGAAAACCGCGTTTTTGTGTGAATCGCAAAACGCTGTCCTATTTTTTGTAGGTGAGCACGATATAGGGCTGTGAATCCTGCCCCCACATCGTGCTTGTTATCCAAGTGGAACCCCCATGGATGCAAGGCGTTTTTATAGCAAAACAGCCTCTCATCACTTCGGGGATGCAGGCATCCTCTGGCGCGGCTGTCACAGATGTGGCAGAGAATTGTGGAGTTTCTCCCATTGCTTTCAATGGGGCCGGCAATGCTTCTGCTAGCCTCATTGAAAACACTGGGCATTGCAATGCAAGATCTTTCAGCTAGATAGAACATGCTGCGACTTGTTCCCCTCATAGTATCACATTGCTATGCCATCCAGGAAAACATCGCTCATGTGTATGACCCTATTCAAGAGAATGAGGTTCATATTTGTGCAAGATTTGTGAGTCTCACAATGCACAAATCTTGCCCGATTTTTAGTGAAGTTTTAGTACATGCACATAGCCTTTTTTTTCCATCGATCGGATGTTTTTTTTTTCACTTGGGCTGATAGTCTGAGTTTAGAAAAAATTGCAGCATGTCCTATTCTAGTCTAAATTTTTGGGCAAGAGTAGCGCATGTCAATGAGTAGTGTTCAGCTCTTAAACTGCCTGTGTGCATGTACCTTAACCCTCTCCAATCCACTGTCTGACATCTTAAGACGTTATGATTTAAGGCTGTACAGCCCCAATGTTGGAAGACGTCCGTCGGGGTTCTCTTACTGTATATTGCCAGCCTCTCTGCTGTTGGAGCCTATCCAACGTGTAACCTCATTAAGTACTGGCTTTAGCCAGCAGATAGCGCCATTGTATAATGGCAGAAAAAAAGTAAGCCCCCTAGGAAAACCCGGATACAAATTGGATTGGAAAGGGTTAAGACTGCCTTCTTCTCCCCAATAAACAATACATAACAAAGTATACAGTGTTAGCAATACATAATATAGTGTTTTATAGTATAAATTATGTTTTATAAAACTAATGTAAGTCAACTGTGTTAAAGTCTAATTACGAATTGATATCTGTATAGAGATTGTCAGTCCCCAATGAGACTAACGCTGTCATACTCTTGAAAAGTGACCATCTGTAGTGTTAATATACAGTCCGTATTAAATAACTGTAGGCTTCTGCGTAATATTATAGTATTTCATGATTTGTCATTTTAAAATCCCATTTCCTTTAGTTATTTAATATGCGGAATCAATCACTGGGTGGCAGACAAGAGCTGCTTATGTACATCGGCAATACAGACACTCTTTACATCACATATTTTAGCAATTTCCTCTGTCTTCTGTAAAATTATGCTAATATTTAAGATGAGTTTCCTCAAGTCTGGGACTTAAATTAAGTCTGTCTGTTTTAGTTTTATCATAGAGCTGGAAATCACTTGCAGACAAGGAGCTGGTGAACACTGGGATTTAGAGTGACAAAGCCACAGGGATGAAACTGATCTGCAGTGAGCTGGAATACACGCAGCATTTTCTCCGAGGATGTCTAGTGCTCTGTTAGGAGATTAGTGACAGGATTTTTGGTGATGTAATACGAAAAAAGAAAAAAATTATAATTTTATAATAAAACCTATGACCTCCAAGTGGTGAAAAACAAGGAACCCCAGGCATCAATTATATTTATATTTGAACTAGAAGATAATTAATGTAAAAAGTTTAAAACAATTATTTAAAAAAATATATATATATATATTTATTTTTTATTTAGACCGTAAAAATTCTGCAACCTGGTATTAACAGAATTGGAAAATAACAGATTATAAGATTCTTTTGATTATTGCTTTGCCATAGGAAAGTATATGTAATGCAAATGAAAGCATAGAGAGCAAAACAGCTCATTTGTAATACGTTCAATTTTTTTTTTACTACATTTATCAAAATGTCTCAATTTCTAAACTTTGGATGTTATTTTAAAGGAATTTTACTATACAGATTTCAAAAAAAAATTTAGAAAATGATCAGACATTATTTTGATTGATGAGAAATAACGATTAGAACTATGATGCTAGCCATCAGATTTTTTTTGAGATTTTTTTAATTAGGTTATGAGTGTAGAAACAATTGGGGAAATGTGAAGCTAATGTTCTTTTCAAAAAATATAGCAGAAAAGATACTTAGATGAAAAAAGCCATTCCTTTCTTGGAGATGCCAGTTCAATCTGTTATGTGTCATGTTTGTTGGTTCCTGACAAAAGAATCAGAATCAAAACTGTGATGAAAAACTGATGCAAATTCACAATTAGTTATGCATCAGTTATGTTATACTAACGAAAGACATTAAACAATAAAATACAACACACAAGCAAGAACATGACCGGCAATGTATTTGATTTTTTGTCTCCATTTTCTTTGTCCTTTTTTCGGCACTGCCTTCCAAGAGCTGTAAATTTTTTCTTTTCCCATTAAGAGAACTGTATGAAAGTTTGTTTCTTTGTAAGACAAATTGTGTTTCTAAATGGTACTATTTAATGTGCAAATATTAAAAATTACACGTTAACATCATTCTGTGATTCAGGGGTCAGAAACGCTCTTTTCTCCTTAGGGAGAGCAACTATATACTATAAACTAAGTGAGGAGACTCAAATGGCCACGCACGCTCCTCTGGGTAATATGCAAATAAGGGAGATGGAATAAATCCTCCACAGTGCCACCACTGTGGAGGATTTATTCCATCTCCCTTATTTGCATTTCTGTGATTCAGTACATTCCTAAACTATTTTGACCGCCATATCTTTTTTTATTTTTCCATCAAGGAGGCTAAGCTGCGTGAGGATTTGTTTTTTTGTGAGGATCAACTGTAGTTTTTATTGGTACCAATATGGGGTGCACATAACTTTCTGACTGTTCTTCTTTGGACTTTTATAATGAAACCATACCAAATATTTTGTTTCATTGTTTAGATTTTTTATGCAGAAAACTGGAAAAGTTTTTTTTTAATTAACTTTTAATAAACATATATTTTTGAATATTGAAAATGTTTTATTAATTTAAAGTATTTTTACATTTTTGGTCCAATTAAAGTATTCAGACCTGTACAGTATACTGAAATACCTCTGTATTGCAGTATATTGTACTTTCAATGTTAACCTATTAAGCCCTAAGTCCAAATCTGCCACAGCAACGCATCAGCACCTTATGAATTCATAGTGGGGTGCAATGAGGGATCTTCCTTCTCCTCCACTAATAGCCCAGATGCTGTGGTCAGCAACAACAAAGGTATATAAGTGATTAAGTAAAGCCCCATTTACACGGGATAAACTGTCAGGCAAATGATGCCTGACACTCATCCTAGTGAAGCTTGCTCCTGTGCTGTTACACTAGTATTGCTGAAAGTGCTGTTGGCATGGAGGCGTGGCGGCCAGGGAGCATTCTTCCTCCACCCGCCTCCATTCACTGTAAGAAAACAGTCATTCAGAATTGACTGCCTGCTGTTTATGCTGAATGGCTAGTCGTTCAGGTTTCTGCATGCAGAAGCTGAACGACTGAACAACTTTCACTCAGTCATTCAGTCTCTGCATGCAGTGCGGGGATTTGAACAACTCTGAATGATAATCATCCCATGTAAATGGGCCTTTACTAAATGGCCTCGATTAGAGCTAGTTTCGATTGCAGCTATTGTGGAAGGGCTCCAGATGTTTTTAACAGCCGGCTCTTACTTTATATGGAACAGAGTTTAAAATATTGATGTTTAGTTACATTTTTTCCTCACCTTCCACCACCTTGTAATTTTCCCTTCCCTGTCTGCAGCCTCTTTATAAAAATGCATAGAGCTAAGCAGGCACTGTAAAAGGTTAATAGTAGACAGGGGAGGGAGCAGGTACAGCAAATGGAACAACCATGGAGAAGGAAAACAGTACATTAAAGAAAACATGAGAGGCAATGAAAAAAGACCCCAAAGAAGCCAAATTTCTGACTGCTCAACATTTTATATACACCAACATTTGTCCAAGGAGTAATTGTAAATTTCTAATGATGAAAACTTTTTCACCATTGCCACCATCCACAACACTGTGAAAAAATAATAGAGGGAAACTAGACTTTTGGGAGGGGGGGGGGGGGGTATGTAAATTGACAAAACAAAATACATCTCTCTGAGTTATTCAATTTGCATCATATTTTATTTTTAGAGCAGTGCAAGTGTGAACCTGGGCTAAGGTAAGGCATTTCTAAAGTGAGCTGACCCAACAGTTGGTGAGCTGACCAATATAAGATGGATGACTATAATACTTTAAATTAACATTTGTGACTTTAAATACTTTGCTGATTAAATATGTATTGAGCAATTTACTATTTAGTTTAAACAGAATAATATGATCTAAAAACACATGTTCTCCGCATAACCTTTAAGTTAAAAAAAATTTAATAAATTCTGAAGGAGCAACTAGAATGGAGGGATTGCTTCCAGATCAGATGAAATATCGCATTACTGCCATTGTTTACTGTTTGTAGCAGGAAATATTTTACTACTAAGCATTATATTAGGAAATGGCACAGAAAGGAATACACAAATACAATACTCAAAATTACTCGAAAATTTTGTTCTATCTAAAAGTTTACAATTTAGGTTTTTTTTTTAATAAAAACCATGTTTGTAATAAAAACGAGATTAAAACACCAAAATATAAAAGCAATTGGCATAATCCTACGCAAAAAGAGAAATTGATTAGAACAATGCCACTAAGTTAAATCTTCAAAATGTCAAGAGTCCCAATGAATTAAACACTTTTTGTTAACTACAGCTCTCCTCAACGCATCTAGCAGTTTACATTGTAATAGTTCATATTGTTCCTATAGGCAAAAACAGGTGTTCGGTGACAATGACCTAGCTAATTGCATTATGCACCTGGAGCAACCCTTTTCCATAGAACTAATTAAATTTAGAGGTATCTCGTTGATCTAAGGACATACCTATTATTACTGATTACACTAGAGTCTGGAGCACACATGTCTCAACCAATGCAAATGGTATATCAAAAGTTGATGGGTCACTTGTAGAGGATAGATGAGCATCAATAAGCTGTGAGGAATGAGACGGTACTCCATTGTAAATAGGGTAACAAGAATGTTTATTCACAGATGCAGCCGCATGGATGAATAAACACGTTCTATTGGGAGTTTCAATATTCAATTGATTGGTAAGATTGAAATTCAGGTTCAGAGTTCCTGGGGGTCATGCAGCATATTTTTGATCTTCTAGTGCTACTGAAGTTGGAGACATTTTTTGAATAGGCTATGGAGAAAGATCAATAATGATCAATATCAGTATGGTAAACCCGACTTGCAGTACTTCTGTTTTTTTCATTGGCAAAAACAGCCAAAGTATGAATTCATGAATGGGTGTGAGTGAGACCTGCCTCTGATTGGCTCAGCGCTGAGCCAATCAGGGGGCAGGTCTGACTCACACCCCCTGCAGGCCGGCCGCGCTGAACTCCGGCTGTCGGGACAAGGTGAGTATATATATATTTTTTATTTTAACACATTTCTGGATGAATTGCAGGGAAGGGCTTATATATTTAAGCCCTTCCCGACAATTCATCCCGTGCACGCGGGCAGCCCATTGCTTTCAATGGAGCCGGCTGTATTGCCGGCTCCATTGAATTCAATGGGCAAACATCGTTCTTCTCTGCCACAGCTGTTACAGCTGTGGCAGAGAAGAATGATTTGTCTTCTATATGTTCTCAATGGGGTCAGCGCTGCTGCCGCCGGCCCCATTGAGCGCATATAGAGAAGAGAACAGGAATCGCAGATAGGTGCGATCTGCGATTTCTGTTCTATAATTTATCGGACGAGCGCATAAAAAGCGCTCATGTGTCTGATACCATTGCAAAGCAATGGTTTTAAAAAATCGCCGGACGCATGCGCAAATCGGGCGAAAAAACGCCCGTCTGACTGCGGTCTAAAGAGGACCTGTCGTCAGTTCTACAGCTGCTAAACTTCCTACACTAATAAAGCAATGCAAGGCATATTTAAGTAAGTAGTTGGGGCCATCATGTTTGGTAATATAGTCATTAATGTGAGATAATATCGTTTCAGTGAGTATTCAAATACTGTTTTGCGGTAGTGTAAACTATGTGGAATTGAACATAGTCCATGGTTTATCTTAAAGGGGTTGTCCCGCGAAAGCAAGTGGGGGTATACACTTCTGTATGGCCATATTAATGCACTTTGTAATGTACATTGTGCATTAATTATGAGCCATACAGAAGTTATTCACTTACCTGTTCCGTTGCTGGCGTCCCCGTCTCCATGGTGCCGTCTAATCTTCAGCGTCTAATCGCCCGATTAGACGCGCTTGCGCAGTCCTGTCTTCTGAATGGGGCCGCTCGTGCCAGAGAGCGGCTCCTCGTAGCTCCGCCCCGTCACGTGTGCCGATTCCAGCCAATCAGGAGGCTGGAATCGGCAATGGACCGCACAGAAGACCTGCGGTCCACCGAGGGTGAAGATCCCGGCGGCCATCTTCACAAGGTAAGTAAGAAGTCACCGGAGCGCGGGGATTCGGGTAAGTACTACCCGTTTTTTTTTTTTTTTTATCCCTGCATCGGGTTTGTCTCGCGCCGAACGGGGGGGGGCTATTGAAAAAAAAAAAAACCCGTTTCGGCGCGGGACAACCCCTTTAATTTCGAAACTGTGGGAGAGCATTCACTTCATGTCCAATCAGATTAATAATTGGTGAGAGATCTGGGGATCATGCTGGCCTACTCGAGACCTTGCAAAGTATGCCTGCTAATGTTCACTCTGTGGGGCTGTGTATTATCCTGCTGGAAAATGATGTTGGTTACAGCTTGAAGACATGACACAGTGCAATGTGCTACAGAACCTCATCAACACAAAGGCATGTTGTTAATGTGCCCCTGATGAGTACTAGACTTGTTCAGCTGTTGATGCTAATAGCATCCCAAACTATGACTCCACATTGACAAGCTATGTGGTGCACCAAAATGCCAGAAAAATCAACCTGATTGACATTTTGTCTCCAGACCCTTGCATAAATAATGTCCATACACTGTTCAAAATGTTGCCAGCTGTTGATGGTAGAGCCACTGCTGCATGATGTCAGTTTTGTCAATTTGCGAGTTGTGATATTTCTCTCAGTGCCTCAGTCCCACTAAAAGAATACACATTTTGTTCTGTGGACCACTGTCTCCAAATTTGACCCACAATTGTGGCATCTAGTTTCTACCGCAGTACAAGGCAAAGACCAACCAGGTGTATGTAGCCCTCCAATGAAACCTCTTATAAACTCATCCCTTTCATGGAATGGCTCTCGACTGTATCTTTTCTCCCTAATCTTTATCCAGACACAAAAAAACCAACACAAGGTAGTTTCCATGGGTATGACAACATATCAAAAGTTACTGTAGATTCAAAGATTGGTTTTCAGCTTTTATCACGTTGGCAGATCACATGATTGGCCTGAAATAGCATCAGTTTGGGTAACTTGTTTGCCTAAACATACCCTAAAGGTAACATAATACTACAAAAAAATCTTCATGGTATGGCATTTTCTCAGTAAGGCAACGTATGTGAATATCCAAAGTTAGGAAGTTGGGAGAATGCCACACATACAAAGTTTAATTTCTTTTGGTAACCCTGCCCACATTTTAGAGAGTCTACAACTGGCAGTTCTCAATAGCGTTGGCAAAATGAGTCACCCCTCTCATATACTGAGCTTAAAATTCTAGACCTTTGTAAAATCCTTAGTCTACAACATAGTATATTCATAGAATCATAGAGTAGTAGAGTTGGAAGGGACCTCCAGGGTCATCGGGTCCAACCCCCTGCTCAGTGCAGGATTCACTAAATCATCCCAGACAGGTATTTGTCCAGCCTTTGTTCGAACACTTTTATTGAAGGAGAACACAACACCTCCTGTGGCAACCTGTTCCACGCATTGATCACCCTCACTGTCGGAAAGTTTTTTCTAATATCTAATTTGTGTCTGCTCCCTTTTGAGTTTCATCCCATTGCTTCTAGTCTTCCTTGTACAAATGAGAATAGGGCTGATCCCTCTGCAACGTGACAGCCCTTCAGATATTTGTAAACTGCTATTAAGTCTCCTCTCAGCCTTCTTTTTTGCAAGCTAAACATTCCCAGATCTTTTACCCGTTCCTCAAAGGACATGATTTGCAGACCGCTCACCATCTTGGTAACTCTTCTCTGAACTTGCTCCAGTTTGTTGATGTCTTTTTTAAAGTGTGGTACCCAGAACTGGACACAGTATTCCAGATGAGGTCTGATGAAGGAAGAGTAGCAGGAGATAATGACCTCACGTGATCTAGACTCTAAGCTTCTCTTAATATATCCCAGAATTGTGTTTGCCTTTTTGCTGCTGCATCACATTGTTGACTCATGTTCAGTCTATGCTCTATTAGTATACCCAAGTCTTTTTCACATGTACTGCTACTTAGCTCAATTCCCCCCATTCTGTATGTGCTTTCTTCATTTTTCTTGCCCTGATGTAGGACTTTGCATTTCTCCTTGTTAAATACCATGCTGTTAGTCACTGCCCACTGTGCAAGCTTTTCGAGATCTTTTTGAAAGCTCTCCCTCTCTTCCCTAGTGTTAGCTATCCCTCCTAGATTTGTGTCATCGGCAAATTTGATCAGTTTCCCATCAATTCCCTCCTCCAGATCATTTATAAAAATGTTGAACAACACTGGGTCTAGGACAGAGCCTCGTGGTACCCCACTTGATACATTATTCCACTTAAATGTGCAGATAGTTGCAAGCTCCTTTTTTGCAGTGTCATTTGTCCCTACATGTATTAGTAAGAATGGGTGTTGTTCAGTAGGACTGAAGAGTCTTGACAGCCTATCAGACACATCTTTGATTTTTGCACCTGGAAGACAGCACACCTCTCGCGAGGTTATGTCAGGTTATAACTTCCTATTCCTAAGGACTAATTACTTCCCTCCCCATTCCCCTTTTTCCTTGCTTTTTTCTTACACTTTTATATGTACCCCTTTTAAGCTAAATTTTGGGTATTCTACTATTTTATAGATCTACTTATGGAATTATTTATCACTAAATGCCTTCAATCCTATACCTGTTGGTCTGCAAGCCTTAATTTCTTTTTCTGTAATGCAATTTTTTACCTGATAAATCGCTGCTTATCCTTTTTCAATCAAAAAAGATATTTGAGAAATATTATAATAAAAGGAATGCATCTTTCAATAACTTTGGTACAATTCTCTCCAATGTTTTTTTTTATCAGATTGGTACAAAAAGGGCAGTTTTAATAAATTTAGACTTGATATTTTTAAGTTTCCAAATTAATTCACTTACCATAACCCATTTCTTAATTTTGTGTTCAGATCCTTTGCCTTCCAAATGCACAACATGTGTTTTTTGAAAACATTCTGTACTTAAGAAAATTGTTATGACCATTAGCCATAACTAGTGGCACCCTCACTCATCGCAGTAACCAGCATCAACTTCTATTGTGAGGCTGGTGCTATGTAATTCTTCCTGCTTCGACCTGTTTCTGAAAGGTCCAATGTATGCACTATGCTTTTTAAAGCACCTTCCCCCACTGGAACATGCCTTAGCATATGATTCGTAGTGTTCTTAGTGAAGGTGTTCCCGATATCTTCTTGTTACTTGGTTTTGTTCTTTTCATACCCAGCTATCCCAATTTCTGTCTGCTTTGACCTCAGCCCGTTAAACTGACTACAGTTTGTCTTTACCTGTTCCATCTGTACTACTCTTTGATGCCTTTTGATTCATTTGGGTCAATTGACACTATACTGAGACTACTCCTGGAGAATCCTGAATGACTACTCTAAAAAAGGGGTTAAAGAGTTAAGGCGAAGGACCTCTGAGAGCAGCCCTCAGGAGTCGCCCGAAGCTAAATCAGTCTGTGGCACAGTGGGTCTACACCTGCTGAGCTGCAAAAATACTTCGACTGACCAGATGTAAGCATTCCAAAAGTTTTTAGAAAAAAAATGTTCAAATGACTCTTATGTTCAGCTCAAACACAATGCTGTAAAAACATTTCGATATTCGTTAAACATAAATGACTAAAAAGATACATTAAAGAAAACATCTATTTAGTTCATTCTTCTTATCTCCTGTAGCCATAATACATATAAAACAGAAATTCTAAGGAATAGATTAGGCTGTTCTACGTATCACTGGGAAACAACATCAAAAGCCAGAACCTCCTCCACTGGTCCATGAGCAGTAGAACCCTGACAAACTGAATCCCTACCCTTCTACGCTAATTGACATCCCTCAAGAGGGCCGTAGCTTAGGATGGATGAAATCAAGTGGAGGCAGACCTATGTTTCTGTACATGTTTTTAAGGTGCTTTCAAAATATCTCGTTGATTAAAACTTTGTAAAGAGAGTATTTGTTTAATTTTTCTAATTGGTTTTAAAATTTGGTGTCCACTTATTTGCAAAATAAATATGTTAATAAAGAATTACCATTGTAGACTACACTTCTACTTACAATTCTAAATGTTTATTTCAAAGCCAGATTTGCTGTGCCCTTCATACTCAGGGTCAGCATCAGAGCATCTCTTCTAGTGAGTAGTTTTGTCAGACTATGAAGAAAGAATGAAGAATAAGCCACTGACTGCCTAAGGCACACACAGGTAGGATCACTTAGTCAAGGTCATTGAATATAGCAGGTGTTGAATGACGTTTTGAAGTTCTCATACTTTACATTTCTAGAGGCTGTTCGATATCATATCTTGACATTTGTAAAATCCAGTCACATGGTTTAAATGTAACAATGGGGTAAAATAGCAATTGGGTATATTAAAGCCTAAGTTAGGATTAATGCTCACTAAATACATTACATAACAGGAAAGCATTTTTTTCCTTCAGTTTTATTCTCAGTATAAAGATAGTAATATCTAATCCCATAAAGTAATGATAGATAGATAGATAGATAGATAGATAGATAGATAGATAGATAGATAGATATGAGATAGATAGATAGATATGAGATAGATATGTGATAGATAGATAGATAGATAGATAGATAGATAGATAGATAGATAGATAGATATGAGATAGATAGATATGAGATAGATATGAGATAGATAGATATGAGATAGATAGATATGAGATAGATAGATAGATAGATAGATAGATAGATAGATAGATAGATAGATAGATAGATAGATAGATAAAAACATTGAAGCTCTTTCGGACTGGTCTTGCTCTCAGTCTGAAGGGGGCAGATGCTATAATAACCCCGTGAGAGCAGTAATCTATATGCATCTCAGGTTGTATAGACTGAATTGATTTGTGTTTGCATATGGTGGCAGGTATCATGCCTATACTAAGATAGTTATGAGCCATTTCAATTGTGGTTAAAACTGAAGAAGCAGATGATTTGCTTGCTTTTTATACTTGGAAATAAAAGGGACTCTGCATTCACTCGGCCAAGAATGAGTTGCATCTGAGATTCTCGATGGCAACTTGCATCATACAGCACACGGACACCCTATCTGTGTACCGTATGATGTGCAGGACTCCACACATTATATGACCTAATCTTGTGGGAAACTCACATGACAATAGGGCATGCACCAATATTTCTAACTTGGACCTTTGGTCCGGACATAAAATTGCTCATGTGAATGAACCCATGGACATAGACAGAAGTGGTGCGAGAATATCGGCCATGTGAATACAGCCTGAGACTGAGGTCCGTTCCACACAAATCCAGTTATGTTGACTGCAACTTTATTGTATACTTGTTGCTGATTGACCATCAACTCTAGAATATATAATTGTTTTGTAAAATTCAGTTTCCAAATGCTCACTTGGAGGAACAAGGCTGCAAGAGTAACTACCTTAAAGGGGTTGTCCCGCGGCAGCAAGTGGGTCTATACACTTCTGTATGGCCATAATAATGCACTTTGTAATGTACATTGTGCATTAATTATGAGCCATACAGAAGTTATAAAAAGTTTTATACTTACCTGCTCCGTTGCTAGCGTCCTCGTCTCCATGGAGCCGACTAATTTTCGCCCTCCGATGGCCAAATTAGCCGCGCTTGCGCAGTCCGGGTCTTCTGCAGTCTTCTATGGGGCCGCTCGTGTAGAATGCCGGCTCCGTGTAGCTCCGCCCCGTCACGTGCCGATTCCAGCCAATCAGGAGGCTGGAATCGGCAATGGACCGCACAGAAGCCCTGCGGTCCACGGAGACAGAGGATCCCGGCGGCCATCTTCAGCAGGTAAGTATGAAGACGCCGGACCGCCGGGATTCAGGTAAGCGCTGTGCGGGTTGTTTTTTTAACCCCTGCATCGGGGTTGTCTCGCGCCGAACGGGGGGGGGGGGGGTTAAAAAAAAAAAAAACCCGTTTCGGCGCGGGACAACCCCTTTAATGACTTCTGTTAAACATATGAACCAGAAAAAGTTCCCATCTTATATGTTTAACAAAGGTGTGACAGATGTCTAATTAGGACATTTATCACCCATAGGATATAATTGCACCCTGTAAAAAATATCTCAATTACACAGAAGCTATTATAGCCTATGGGTGATGGATGCAACCGTTATGCATCCATTTAATGCAGCTGCAACCTATAGGCTGCAGTAGTATCCATTTAACAGATACTTCATGAAAAGTTATTGAAAAACTTTGAAAATTAGCTTTTATTTCAGCATGTGCCCATCCGTCGCCCCAAAGTACACTTAGCTCTTTGCATAGAGCTACACAACAACTCTGATCGACAGCTCTAGTGTTCAACAAGGATAGCGCTACAACTGTCAATTAGAGCCAAGGGGAAGAGTTGCAGAGCAGCTCAATGATAGAGGTAAGGGTACTTCAGGGTGAAGGATCGGCTTTGAGCCACTTGACTGCGTATGCTGCAAAAAAAAGTTAATTTCCTGAGTGATGACATTAAAAGCATGCACACAAGTACACTATCCTACCAAAAGTAGTTGGACACCTGGGCTAGAATCAGAAATAGTATTTATTTACATATGATAATAATCATCGGGGCCTCCTTTGGCCCTCATCATATCAGATACTCTCCATGACACTCTTTTTATTAACATCTGATACACTTCAGCTGGTATTTCCCTGCATTTATTCTGCAAAGATCTAGCAAGTTCTCTCAGAAAAGATGGCTGCTGCTCATATTTCCTAACCTGATGCTCCAGTTCATCCCAAAGATTTTTAGTAGAGTTCAGGTTGGGACTCTCTGCAGTCCAATTGTGGAACATCCATATCCTCAAACCAATATAAAACACAGTTGGATTTGTGACAAGGCACTTTGCCTTGTTTAAAGTATTGCTGACCAGAGTATTGCCACACTGTATGCAGTACATTATTGTATAGAATGTCAAGATACACTTTCGTTTTCATGGTTTTTGGTCCTTTCATTACAACCAACGGACAAAGGCTGTGTCACATAAAACATCCCCAGACCAAAACAGAAACTCTGCCATACTTAACTGTTGGTACAACACACTCAGGTATTCTCCACATCCAGGTATGCACATTTTAGCTGAAGATGGAGTCACGTGATTTGTTACTCCATGAAACATTCTTCCATTGCTCAACTGTCCAATGATGACGCTCATTGCAAAATTGCAGATGGGCAAATGCATCTTCTTTACGAGAACTCAACAGACGTTTGTAGATTGAATGGAGAGAAGAAATACCAGCTGAAGCATATCAGATAGTAGAAAGTATAGCACAGAGAGTATCTGATGTCATTGGGGCCAAATGAGTCCCCGCTCATTATTAACATTTGTAATGCTTTGCTCCACAATGACGTTTTCTACGCTTCCATCCATGTAGGTCATTTCGTACACTTGATAGAAACCTACAAGAACTTGGATTTGGTTCTTTGTAAGCTTAAATATGAAGACTACAGTTGGCAACTGTGTGGGGATTTAAAGGCCTTGTGCATGCTGCACGGGCAACAAGCTGGATATACCAAATACCCTTGTTTTCTGTGTCTATAGGACAGTCGAGACTGACAAAATCACTGGACCAAGAAGAGTTGGCAGCTGAGGGTGCCTCCACATAAAGTTCTTCTACCACCTCTCCATATAAAATTTGGATTGATGAAGCAAGCCATGAACTCACTTTCAAGAGATGAAGAATGCTTCAAATATTTGGTCACCAAGTTTCCCGGCCTGTCGGAGGCAAAATTGAAGGAAGGTGTGTTCGTCAGACCAGACATTAGAAGGCTTATAGCTGATCAAGAGTTTGCCAATACCTTGATGGATTTTCAAAAAAGAAGGATGGATTGCATTTAAAGATGTCGTAGAAAATTTTTTAGGAAATAAGAAAGATCCTGACTACAAAAAGATCGTCGGACGAATGCTGAAAGCATTTCAAGCTTTGATAAGTTTGAAAGTGCATTTTCTCCAATCCCATCTTGACTACTTTCCTGAAAATGTGGGAGCTGTGAGTGAAGAACAAGGTGAACGATTCCACCAGGATGCTAAAGAGATGGAAAGAAGATACCAGTAAAAATGGAGCATTCCAATGATGGCAGACTACTGTTGGATGCTTCAGAGAGACATTCCAGATGCTACTCACAAGCGTAAATGTGCCAAGAGGAGCCTCACAGGGAAGAAAAACGATTTTAGTGTGTTTTAGCGAGCTCATTTCAGTTCAAAATGGTTTTCATGTAAAATTTGTAATTGTAAAAATCAATTTTCTAAGTCAATTTTCAATCATTTTAAGGTATTGCCTTATTTAACATAGGTAACTGAATTGTCAGGAAACATGATATCCTATGACAAAACAGAGGTTCTTTTCGGATTCAGCGTACCGAAAAATATAAAGATTACATGGAATAACCAAAACAGCTCTTAGGAAAAATTTTTTGCAGACCTGTGTTATTGTTCAAAAAAATCATTGGATTGTGTGAATTTGAGCGATAGTCGTTCGGTGTAAAAATGGCCAATGATGGAATGATGAGCAAGAATTTGTTTACTTCTCATTTGTCATCCATGTCAAGTCGATATAAAATCAATTGTTTGCTTGTTCGCATGTCGTTGTATGTGAACAATGACCGTTTAATCATTCACATTCACTAGTACAGTGAATGTGAATGACTGAATGATTTACGAACTCAATTCCTGACAAAAATGCTAATTATTTATCAGCCTGTATAAACAGGCTGTATGAGCAGACGATCGAACTTTGCCATCGTTCACTCATGTAAACGATTATGTAAAAGGTGCCCATTTTAGCTTTTTTATGTGCTCGAGCTTTTTATACATTACCTATGTTGACAACTTCTTAAAATAAGGTGTCTACATTGAAATCAAGATAAACAGCACATCCTTAGGGCTCGATCACGCAAGCGTTTTTTGGTCCGATCTGCAGATGCGCTTGCGATCTACAGATATATAGAACCAATGCATCCCAATGGGAGCAGGCACATGTCCATTTTTCATGCGGATGTGCGATAAATTATAGGACACAACAATTCGCGGAACGCGCCTATCTGCGTTCTGCGAATCGTTGTGTTCTATATATGCGCTCAATGGGGCCGGCGGCTGCAGCGCCTACCCCATTGAGAACATATACTAAAGATCGTTCTCCTCTGCCGCAGCTGTAACAGCTGTGGCAGAGAAGAACAATGTTCGCCTATTGAATTCAATGGAGCCGGCAAAACAGCCAGCTCCATTGAAAGCAATAGGCTGCCAGCAAGCGCTGTATGACTTTTTGGGGAAGGGCTTAAAATATAAGCCCTTCCCTGAAAACCATCCTGCAAATGTGTAAAAAAAAAAAAAAAATGTATACTCACCTTTTTCCTGCAGCCGGAGTTCAGCCGCGTCCGGCCGGCAGTTCTCCTGAACTGCTTTGTGTAGTATTCAGCAGGCGGGGATTTATGACAGCTATTGAATGACAGCTGAGAGCTGTCCCTGAGCTCAGCCAATCAGAGGCAGCACTCACTCACCCATTCATGAATTCATGAATGGGTGAGTGAGAGCTGCCTCTGATTGGTGAGGGCTGTGACCAACCAGAGGCAGCCCATTCAGCAGGCTGTGGCAGAGGATAGCGGGCAGCGCTCGGGCCTTTCGCTGAAAGCGCTGCTAGGTGCAGATTTTTCAGCGAACCGTCGGCCCCGGTCACGCGATTTGCGGATGCGCATCCGTTATGCGATCTGCAAATCGCGCGAAAAAACGCCCGTGTGACTGAGGCCTTACAAGCAAAGTATAAACTCAGAGTTACCCATTTTGGAATATAATGTGCATTACAATGTCTCGGATCTGGCTATGTCCAGTCTGTCACTAACAATGAGACCACCCACTTTAAAAGACTATAAATGTTTCTCCATTTCAGTGCCAAAAACATAATAACAATGCTTTGTCAGAAATGTGAAAAATTTCCTTTTTTTTTCCTTTCTACCTAGTAAAATTGTTACGTAAAAAATGTCTATAAGCAAAAAGGGCTAAAGTGATTCAAGGTTTACAATAAATTTCCCAAAGTCAGTTACGGGGATTAACTGACAACCAAGTATTTATTTTAAGAACTTGCCAAGTGCAGTTTATCCTCCTTTGAGGCATTCAAGATGCTTACACTATGTGCGTTCGGCCTGTGCGCTTTTATTTTAAACAGAAACCGAAAAGAGACAAAGTTATTAGTAACTCTATGGATGCATAACTCAGTCTTCTGCTGCTTATATGTCTTAACCGTTCCATATTTATTGAGCATGACAATCTCAAGTACACTCAAAGTGGATAATGTTTTAATCTCTGGAAGTCTTTGATGCTGAGTTTTAAGGCTGACTTAGGATCTTACATACTTTTGACACAAAGCAATTTAACTGCATTTGGAACATTGGACCAACTCTTCTAAAAAGATTATTTAAGGTCAGTTCTGAACATTTCGGTAACTTCAGATTTCACACTTATTCTCAGTAGGATAACGTCTTAAAACCAAACTTTTTGTTTTTACTTTGTACATTTAAAAATGATTGATTGTATGTAAAACAAATTGTTTTCTTTCCAAAAAGGAGTCTTGGACTGATAGACATTTTACAATATACATTACTCAATTATAGAAAACTCTCCATGACCTCACACTTGTAAAGCTGAGGAAAGTAGCATATGTCTTCTGAGTGTAAGGTCAGCCGTTAAATTCATATGATTTTTATTTTGCTTGTTAAAAGATATTATTTAAAGTAACTAAATATATTGTTTATTATAAAAAGTCTTAATGGAGTATGTGATTTTCTAGTGAATATACTCCATATCATTAAAAGCTATCCAGTAGTTAAAGCTTTACAATAATTTCACGTTTAGGGTATAGCAAACTCGAAAAATTGTAACTAATTTTTCAAAGATTTCATTGGAATTAAAAGCAAAGTAAATTATTAGCTTAGGTGTAACATTGCATGTTAGATAAGCAATACAACAAATCTATTCTTATATAGAAATGTAACTTTAAAGGAGTAATCCCAAGATCACATTGGTTACTCAGTGTGTTCCATATCTAAAATCATTAAAGGGGTTGTCCCGCGGCAGCAAGTGGGTCTATACACTTCTGTATGGCCATATTAATGCACTTTGTAATGTACATTGTGCATTAATTATGAGCCATACAGAAGTTATAAGAAGTTTTTCACTTACCTGCTCCGTTGCTAGCGTCCTCGTTTCCATGGAGCCCATCTAATTTTCGGCGTCTAATGGCCAAATTAGACGCGCTTGCGCAGTCCGGGTCTTCTTCTTTTCTCAATGGGGCCGCTCGTGCAGGATGCCGGCTCCGTGTAGCTCCGCCCCGTCACGTGCCGATTCCAGCCAATCAGAAGGCTGGAATCGGCAATGGACCGCACAGAAGCCCTGCGGTCCACCGAGGGAGAAGATCCCGGCGGCCATCTTCAGCAGGTAAGTAAGAAGTCACCGGAGCGCAGGGATTCAGGTAAGCGCTGTGCGGTGTTCTTTTTTAACCCCTGCATCGGGGTTGTCTCGCGCCGAACGGGGGGGCTATTGAAAAAAAAAACCCGTTTCGGCGCGGGACAACCCCTTTAAGCTTTTCAAATACATCCAGTTTTTGGAAATGTACCAGTCCTGACTTCTCACCCTCCGAAACATAGCATCCGCACTCTATTTATCTTTGATTGCTTTTAGGCATGACGTCCAGCAGTTCTTTACTGTGGTCGAGCATGCTCATCAGTTCATTCTACTTTCACTTCTATATAACTGCTCTGTCCTTGGCTTTCCAGGCATTCCATAAGCTCCTTCTCCTCTGACAAAAGACAAACTCTTTGATATACACATGTACAGTTCATTCAGTTAGTCTTCTCAGGACTGTGAGCGATAAGTTTTGCAGAGCTCAAGCTGCCTCCCCTCTTCTTCGAATCCTGCACTGAGCAGGGGGTTGGACAAGATGACCCTGGAGGTCCCTTCCAACTCTACCATTCTTTGATTCTTCACATTGCGTAGGGTGGTAATGCTGCTGTGTTGCCCCTTATGGGATAAGGTGGCATACAGCTGCTGTGAGCAGCAACCGATAACTGGGAGTTCAAGCCCACGCCATTCGGTCCGGAACCTGGTTGGAAGGGGTAACAGGAAAGAAGAGAAGATCGGCACTTCCAGCACTGGTCTGAGAAGTAGTGGTGAGTGCTGTGTGTCTATGCCTTTGCTGGTGAGAGCCATGATCAAAGAAGGAAGACAGAATAGGCGCATGGCCCCATTTTGCTGAAACCTCTAGTAGGCTGTGAAAGGATGCTGCTCCTATGAGGTATTTGAGTTTGAGCTCGAACACCATAGATGATGTATGTAGTGGTTATTTCACAGAATAAGAGAAATTGTAAAATACACTAGTAGTGATTTGAGAGTCATGTACCTTGCAGCTGCCAGGAGGTACTGAAGAAGTAACAGAGATGTAAATATTGTCGAGAGACTCTGAATGATGAAAATGTGTATTTGGTTTAGAAATAGACATTTAGAGTACTGTCACTTAAAGTCCGCCTGCAGACCGCCGGGTTGGATCCCGCTGTGAGAATTCTCGCAGCGGGACCCGACCCAAGCCCCTGCAGGGAACAGCGCTGCACTCTCCTGCGGTTCCGGATCTTTGATGTGCCAGCTGCCGGCCAGCCGGCGCATACGCAGAGCGGAGTCGATAGCCTGACATTGACATTTCTGTGCGGGCCTCTGCGAGACCCGCACAGAAATAAAGCATGCCGTGATTTGTTTTATGCACGTGATTTTACATGGACAAATCGTAGCTGTCTGCCCAGGATTGCGTTTTCCAGCTTGCAGGTTCAACAGGCGGAAATTCAATGGGAAATCCCGCTGCGGAATGCAGGGGGCCAAAGGAGGTTTATGCTAAAGTTATTCTGCAACATTAAAGTACGCACACCCTCGTATGAAGCGATATATATTCCTGCAGTTAAAGGGGTTGTCCCGCGAAAGCAAGTAGGGTTATACACTTCTGTATGGCCATATTAATGCACTTTGTAATGTACATTGTGCATTAATTATGAGCCATACAGAAGTTATTCACTTACCTGTTCCGTTGCTAGCGTCCTTGTCTCCATGGTGCCGTCTAATTTCAGCGTCTAATCGCCCGATTAGACGCGCTTGCGCAGTCCGGTCTTCTCCCTGGTGAATGGGGCCGCTCGTGCCGGAGAGCTGGTCCTCGTAGCTCCGCGTGCCGATTCCAGCCAATCAGGAGGCTGGAATCGGCAATGGACCGCACAGAGCCCACGGTGCACCATGGGAGAAGACCCGCGGTGCATCGTGGGTGAAGATCCCGGTGGCCATCTTAGTAAGGTAAGTAAGAAGTCGCCGCAGCGCGGGGATTCGGGTAAGTACTAAACGTTTGTTTTTTTTTAACACATGCATCGGGTTTGTCTCGCGCTGAACGGGGGGCCTATTGAATAAAAAAAAACCTGTTTCGGCGCGTGACAACCCCTTTAATGTTCAGTAAAGCATATTTTAAAAAAATATGTTTTACATCTACATCCGTCTGTCATTGTTGCACCGCCCTAAATCTGTGTCACACCACCACCCATGACAAGTGTGTAGGCAGAGTAATGTTACTCGTAAATGCATGCTGGTGTCGTCAGCCAGGAGGTGATGCAGATACATAGAAGGGAAGCACATAGTAATCTCATTTAATCATGTAGCAATCTATTTAATGATGTTAGGAAGGCACTGGGCTTTTGAAAAAAAATGTTGGAATGTGGGATAAACCCCTTAATTGATTAACTTTTATTATATTTAGTGTCATTATATATAATGTCCAGCTCACTAGAAGTGAGGCCTTCTCTTTTCCTCTCCCCAACCAATCAAAAATGAGTACTTAGGGGTAATTTATTACAGTGGTGTAAAAAAGTTACAAATTATGGTGCATACCACAGTTGCACAATAATTTGAAACTTTTTGTCCTCCTTGCACTTTTCTCACAACTTTTCCAAAGTGGAAGGAGATTAGTAGGAGGTGACATGGCATCCCATACCCCAGCATATTAAGGAAAGGGTCAGGTGAAAGGGATACAGAAGTTAAGTTGTACCAAAGGGAATCTACTCAATCTACTGGAATATATATTGCTTCTAAAAAGTTTGGCCACAATTGGTTAAATACTAATACAGCACTTACTATCATCGGAAGGAAAGTGCATTTGTGTTAGTGTAAAGTACTGTAATATAATAGCCTGGTTGAAAAAAACAACGTTAAGTCCGTATGATTCAACATATTCTACTGGAGTGATGGTCCAGAGGAAAGCTGTAGCCGCTTTTCTTAGGGAGAATAAATTCATTCACAATTCCAATTATGGCATTTAGAGTAAATCCCTGGATCAACAACCCATTTCCAATAACCTACAAGCCTAATTTGTAATGTTATTACGTTTAAGAATGGCATCCAAGCCTCTTTTATACTCTTTCAATGAATCAGCCATCACAACATGCTGTGGCAGAAACTATGGTGAGACCTCCTTTCCTCTCAATTAAGTACAGTCATGAGTTAAAGGGGTGGTCTCGCGAAACCAAGTGGGGTTATACACTTCCGTATGGCCATATTAATGCACTTTGTAATATACATCGTGCATTAAATATGAGCCATACAGAAGTTATTCCACTTACCTGCTCCGTTGCTAGAGTCCTCGTCTCCATGGTTCCGTCTAAATTCGCCGGCAGCTTGCTTTTTTAGACGCGCTTGCGCAGTCCGGTCTTCTCCATTCAGCACGAGCCGCTTCAGTGTGCTCCCCGCTACAGCTCTTCTGCGCATGCGCAGACGAGCTGTCACTGCTCGGGAGCGCGCTGGAGCGGCCATTCTGTACCTTCCTCTGTTAGAGGAAGATGCAGAAACTGGAGCTGCCCAGCGGAGAAGCCCAGCCCAGCCCAGCAGCCCCGAGAAGCGTCCCAGGTAAGTGATGGGTCGGGGGGGGGCTGCCGCTGCGCCGGGCTGGCGCCGGGGGGACTAGCGCTGGGCCGGGGGGGCTGTCGCTGCGCCGGGGGGGGGGCTGTCGCTGCGCCTGGGGGGGCTGCCGCTGTGATGGGGGAACTAGCGCTAGGCCGGGGGGGGCTGTCGCTGTGCCGGGGGGGCTGCCGATGTGATGGGGGGGGCTGTCGCTGCGCCGGGGGGGCTGCCGCTGTGATGGGGGGGGCTGTCGCTGCGCCGGGGGGGCTGCCGCTGTGATGGGGGAACTAGCGCTAGGCCGGGGGGGCTGTCGCTGGGGGGGGGGGGCTGCGCCGGTTACCTTCTGCCTGGCGGTGGGTGACTGGTCGGCGGCTGCGGGGCGTCCGGTCGGCGGCTGCTTGGCGTCCGGTTGCCATGGAGACACAGCTGGCAGCGTCTCGGGAGCGTGCACGTCGGGCTGCAGCGAGCGACGGGGAAAGAGCCGGCGGCCATCTTGGGGAAACTTTTATAAGTTGCTGAAACGCTGGAACGGTAAGTAGAAACCAGCTAGGAAAGTAATTTACAGGGGTAATTAGTAATGTATGTTTAATTAGGGGGACTGGGCAAAAAAAAAAAATCACTGCTTCCTCGAGACATCTCCTTTAAACTAAGTACATTCTTTTTGAATTCTATGGTTAATGTATCAGAACATAATAAAGACGCATCTGGTCATTAAAATTTTTCACACACCGGTTCTGCATTTTAGCCAAATTTTGTTAAATAAATAATGACATAATGCAGTTTGTCATGTGTTGGTCTTCAGTGAGGTTGTATTTGCCTAATTTTAAGACTCTCTAAGGACCAGATCTTTAAAATCATATCCAGTTATGTAAAACTATAGAATTCAAAACGTGTGTACTCAGTTTTTCACATGACTGTATATGCCACCTTAAGAAGAATCCAAAAGAAGCAAAGGATTCTCTTCCCCCCCCCCCCCCAATTTTTTTTTTTTTTTACCTGATGATCATTCTGATTGAAACTATAGAAAATCAGAACATTCATTGTATCAGTAAAAACCTCGGCATCGATGGACAGCTTTTGCTGTTAAGTAGCTTAAAACTGAAACACAAAGTTAAAAATACACGGGCTTCTATGAAAGACATACCATACATCCAAGTTAACTGCTGATGAACATTGATATGTGTGTTCAATTGCCAGTGAATTTAGTATGTTGCCCAGGCATAAAATTGTAAATTTCTCTGGGAATCACAAAAACATTAATTTTCTATAATGGTGACTTTCACGTCTTTGAAGAGTCTCATAAAATGGTGCATGAAACATCTGGAAGAATTAAATCAAGGACTGGTAGAATCCTCATTGGAAAACACGTCAAGAAAAGAAAAAGTCTTATGGAAGAAAATAAGATTTTGACTTTTGAATTAGAAAATACAGCAGTCAAGAGTTTCATAGGATTGAGACAAAAAGCTCCTCGGAGACCCATGGAAAATGTTATGGTCCATTTTTCGTTTCATGGATATACTTGTATAACTATGCCAGAAGTGAAAAAAAAAATAACTGTGTCATTGTTATTCTCACTATATAGGAAAATATTTTCAAAGGGGAAACATAAAATTCAGGCAAGTAGGTCATTAAAAGAATACATTGGTTTAGAAATGTCAGGGTTAGTGACCAAAGGATAGTGTGCATTTAAGATTAAATGGGTATTCCCATCTTAAAATGTTATTGCATGTCCTATGATATATTTTTAGTGGTGTGCTCCAGAGAACAAAGGGACCAGGTTTCCTTAACCTCTTTTTGCTGCAAATCAGCGTTTCCATCTACCAACTGTGCAAAGAATTACAACACAGCTCTATTTAAGTGCAAAGCTGTGAAGGAGCTGGACTCCTACTGATCAGAACGTGATGGACTAGCTTAGCTATATCCATATGGGGGTATCCCTGTTTTAGAAAATGCACTTTGCTAATCTTGGAGCCTTGTGTGGCACAGAATTTTAAGGCTGCAGAAATGCAGTCCTAAGCTCTCACTCACAACCTGAAGGTTGTGAGTTCAATTTCCACATGGTTCAGGTAGCCGGCTCAAGGTTGACGCAGCCTTTCATCCTTCCAAGGTTGGTAAAATGCATACCCAGCTTGGTCAGGGGTAACGAATAAAAAAAATTACCTGGAAGCGCTGTGGAATAAGTTGGCGCTATACAAGTATTTATTTATTATAACTGCCCTGGATTTTTCTAGAGTACAATAAAGACACTTTGAAACTAGTGTTACAAGAAGTACAAAATGTGCAGTATGGTGGAACAGTGATTAGCATTGTAGCTCTTGCAGGGCTGGAATCCTGGGTTCAAATCCAACTAATCACAACATCTACATGGAGTTTTGTGTGATTGTGTGCGTTTTCCTTCAGGTACTTTGGTTTCCTCCCACATTCTAAAAACATATTGATGGGTTAAATTGGCTTATGTTTGAAGTAAGGAATTTAGATTGTGAGTCACATAGGGGACAGGGACTGATATGAGTGATAGAAATACGTGTATAGTGATGCTGAATATGTTGGTGCTATATAAGCCACACAAGTCAAAAAACATAAAACACCCATAACATTTGATCACTATTATACCTGGTACATAAAGAAATGTATTAGTTTCTAACATACCATGAAGGTGTTTGGCATTTGTGAGAGCAAGTATAGCTCAGTCCGAAGAGCTTTTTTGCTGCTAGAAATTCTGGAACCCCACTGGAAGTCAATGAGGGCTTATCAGTATTTATCAGTATCTATTTCAAAATGGGAATAGCATAGATTATAAATGGAAACCAGCTAGTGCTGCGGGATGTACATGTAAGTCCTATGGACGCAATGATAATATTGTGAAGGCTCAGAAGCCAAACCCGCTACATGCACAGCTGATGCCGTCTGTCTTTCACAGCAGACACCCAGGTGCAGCAGCTGTGATTGGAGTTCACACCAATTGTGACAGGTAAGTCTTTAAATGCCACTGTCAATTCTGACAGTGGCTTTTAAATGGTGCAATCGGAGGTCCCAAAAGCTCACCAGTGATGAGTTTGCTGGGTGTCATTTGGGTATCATTCTGAAGGCCTCCAGTGCTGCCGTATATTTCTGCCTACTAAGGGTGCATTCACACGAGCGTGTTTTTGTGCTTACTTAGGTGCGTAAATACATGCACACCTAGGTATGAGCAAAAACACACGTGAACACAGCTGCGTGCTTGTTGTCAATGGAGCCGCGGCTGCTGCCGGCGGCTCCATTGAAAACAATGCTCTGCCGGCACACCTGCATTCTTTTTCAGGGAAGGGCTTTACATATAAGCCCTTCCCTGAAAAAGAAACATTTTAGTGTAAAAAAAAAAGGCATTCTCTTCAATGGAGCCGCTGCTGCTGCCGGCGGCTCCATTGAAGACAATGGTCTGCCGGCACCACTGAACTGTTTTTCAGGGAAGGGCTTTACATATAACCTCTTCCCTGAAAAAGAAAAATTTTAGTGTAAAGAAAATATCTATACTTATCTGTCCGCCGCTAATGTGTCCCCTGCGGAGATGAAGAACATATTTGCATGTGGCAGATGTTTCCTTCATCTCCGCTAGTTAAAAGAATTCCCTGCTGCTACATCTGCCACATCTGTGATAGATGCAGCAGAGGAATTCTTCAATTCTCTACCGCAGCTGTCACACATGTCAGCTGCGGTATAGGATTCTGCTTTAAATATAATCCCTGCCTGAAAATCAAGTAAAAGTGGTTTAAAAAATAGATACTCCCCTCCCTTCAGCTGCCGGGGCTCAGCCATGTCTTCACCTGCTGTCCCCTGCACTGTGGTGCTGATCTGTCAGCAGCCAGGGATTTAAAATCCCCACCTGCTGAAAGAGCTGAATGTGATTGGCTGAGGTGTTCAGCCAATCACAGGCAGCTTTCGCTCCGTCATTCATTCCAATTGAAAGCAATGGGATGACGGCAAGCCCTGCAGGGACTTTCAAAAAAGGGCTTTAAATATAAGCCCTTCCCTGAAAATCATCCTTAGCTGTAGAAAAGGAAAAAAAAAGTTAACTCATCTAGAAGCGCTGACCGGCTCTTTGCTCTCTCCCCGGCAGTGTTCTTCTGTCTCCTAGTGGCCGGGGATTGAAAATCCCCACCTCCAGAAAGAGCTGCCTCTGATTGCCTGAGCACATTGACAAATCACAGGCAGCTCTCAGCTGTCATTCAATGGCGTTACCCTTTGCAGCATAAGCTTTATGGTATACTAAATAAATTTACTAACATGATGATCAGTAGAGCCTCCACTAGTCCGCCAGTGCTTAGCTGCAAAAAACTTGTATTGCTCAGTTGTTTCTTAAAGACTTCCAAAAGTTTGAATCTACTTATTTTAAAGGACTATTAAAAAGGTGTAAAATCCAGTGTTATGGATAGCTTGTTTAAAATATAATGTAGCTATGAAACCTAGAAACCATGGTTGAGCCTCGAAACTTTATATGATTTCAAATCAACTTTTATGCATTAGCATGTATGTTAACTTAACTTATAGTCAGCTTTCAAAGTTAGAAGCAGTAACATCAGAGGCCGTGTGATTTTCTGTAATAAATATGCCATAGGCTTGCTAAGGTTTCAAATAGTTCCAAAATGTAAAAATGTTAATATACGTTGTTAGAACTTCCAAAATAAATAATTCATCAGTCAATGCGATGCTGCGAGTCAAGTAAGTTCCCATAAAAATAATGAGATATTAAATGATTGAAACTAATATTACCGAATGTGCTTTGTAGGGTGTCTGATTCACTTACATAGACACCGGTAAACACCAATAACAAAATGATAAACCAATGTGTAATACTAACTACCGTATACAAGTTACTAATGCAACCCAATGTTAGGGCCCTTTGTGAAAAATAGGAACTGTAATTGAATTATTTTTTCATGAAAATGATCCCAACTTTGTATTCAACACAATATTCATTTTGCTTGCTAAGAAGATTATTTTAAATTAAATCAAAGTTCCCTATAACAAAGAACAGTTTTTATTAAATTATTTGTGATTGCTCAAAATTAATCCCAGCTGCTCTAATCATACAATCTTTTTTTTATCTTTCTTAGCTACCAGGTTTTTGAAAAACACATTGGCTGGTTTTAATAGAAGCTGCACATGAAGGACATGGTGTTATTTATAGTTCTTACAGAATATTCCAATGACTGACAGAATTCTGAGGTTTGATGTGATTTTATTTCATCCTTTGTATACAGCTTCTGTTTGGGAGATGCAATTACACTTTGTAGTAATTAAAGGGATTTTCCCATGCTAGACTCTTATGGCATTTTCATAAGATATACCATAATAGTTAAATAGTTGCAGGTCCCACCTCTGGGACCCATACCTATGTCTACTTATGGTTCCACCAATCTAGGAATGTATGAGGTGGCTGACGATGGTCAGGATTGTGGAAACAGCCAATCAGGGTAACATAGTATGTTAGGCTGAAAGAAAACAATGTCCATTCAGTTCAGTCTGTTTCTACCGTTTTATACTGTTTGTAACTAGAGATGAGCGAGCACGCTCGGTAAAGGCAGATACTCGAGTGAGTATCGCTCTTCTCGAGTAAGTGCATACTCGATCAAGCAAATGCAGGGGTGCAGAGGGGGAGAGAGTGAGAGAGATCTCTCTCTCTTCCCCCCACTCCCACCCGCTCACCCCCGCATCTGCTCGGACGAGTATGCAGTTACTCGAGAAGAGCGATGCTCGCTCGAGTATCTGCCCTTACGGAGCGTGCTCGCTCATCTCTATTTGAAACCCCCCCCCCCCCATAAACACAAACGAGAGATACATAACTCAGGAGTTACAGAAACAGCATAACTTGCTATGCTACACTGTTTGCATAACTCCTATTGACTTCTATGGGAGTTATCTAAGCACTGTTTACTGGCTGCTCTCTGCTGTTTTCATCTTCCCAGCCACCTTATACAAAGTGGTGTTCCCATCATGACCATGTTGGACTGTGATGGGAATACCTCTTTAAATGAAATATCTTTGTAGCTACTTTTTGAAATATATTATAGAATTGCTTAAAGGGTTTCCGTAATTTGTAAAAGGTGGCTGTTTTTGCTCAAAAACCGTGTCTTGGGTCTACCTTGGGTTACCTGACCTTCGATTTAGTCTAGTAGTAAAGTGAATGAAAATGAGCTCCAAAGCTACACACCCCATAAGTACAGTTGTGGAACTGTTTTTCAAAGAAAGCGGCCATGTTTTTTTTAAACAGAGAGTCATTTAAAGATGAATGACTGCCTGTTTATGCTGAGCAAGAAGTCGCTCACTAGTCATTTAGGTAATAGAGCTGAAATGGCACGACTAGCAACTACTGAAAAAAATTCTTGTCCAGTACGTTGGGTGACGTGATTACACGGGCCAACATTCGGCTGCAATTGCTTGTATGAGCAATTATTCAGGCTACTATTGGCCTGTCGAAAAGTAACCTTAGGGCAAATATGATCAACGCCACCTGCAGTTAAACTAAACTGAACTTAAACCTGCCATTCTACTGAGCTTAGATCACCATCTAAGAGTAAAACTGGCCTCTGACTAAGTTTCGGAGAGATAAGTATTAAACAAAAAAACACAGCCAACCATACAGACAAAAAAAAAAAATTTAAAAAAAATGAACCATGACAATTATGAGTATACAATGGTCACAATTATGGAAGTATTACATTATTCATTCATTAGTCTTGTAGAGCCATTCAGTCATCACTGATCTCTGCTTCTTGGACCCCTGAGGCTATGATTTTGAAGGAATGAGATATTGAGCTTAGCTCCAGTCAAGTCTTAGTTTGTTTTATCTTAGGTAGTATTGTGGTTTTTACTTTATCAAGTAATGTACATACACGTCATACACACCTATATGTGAAAAATAATCATATGCCGAATGCTCCCTAAAATGACCGAAAAAGGCGTAAAGATTGTCGAATCATTGTAAGCTGGAACAGAGGATGGATTCATTTCCTAGAAAGTCCCAAAAATACAATTTTTGTTAAGGTAATTTGAACAAAGTATCGGGGTATTGTTTACACTGTGAAAACAATCGACAATTCTCCATGATGAGCATTTGAAAGCATGAAAAGCTGCCTGCATATCCATTTTGTCTCTTTGTACAGCTTCCAATAATACAAGAAGCAGATGTCTGACCTGACATTTTAACATTTCTTATACTGTGAGACATTGTAAAACAATGATTGAATGGCTGAGAAAATAACCTTTTTAAACATTATTTTTGAACCTGATTCTTATGGTTGTCATCACATTAAACAACTCCGATTAGATATATAGACACGGATCCTTCATCAGGCTGAGTCTTTCCAAAAACTATTATTATGACATCACTTGATGGCGCCAAAAAATAGAACTGTCAACTAAACTGATATCATAGGAAACCGCTATTCGCATGAGACAGTTTAATGCATAAATAGTGATACAATTAAAGATTTTTGTTTCTACAGTGCAATTGTAACTATCAGTTGCTTTAAATGACATAGCTGAAATCTGTAGAACGAGAGTATTTTGGAATAGGATTTGGTATTTTCTGTTAAGTGGCTGACCATAGAACATTGATGGTAATGGTGAAGAAATAATAGGATTACATTTTCATTTCATGCTAATGATATTTTTACATTTCCAATTATATAGTTATGGAGCGCACTGCAAACACATAATTTCATTAGATTTTGGACTTTTTTCACTCCTTTTCATTCCAGTAATCATAACCTTTTTGCTTTTCTATCTCTGTTTGTATTACATAGTCTGAAAATATTTGTATGTATTTAGTTTTATTAATTTCTTCCGCCTCTGCCCTTATTTGTTTACATTTTTCTATTCCCACTTTCAAAAAAAATAATATTTTTTCCAGCTTCTCCCCATCCACATCATGCAGACTAACAGCTCTTTCCCCTCTTCTGTATAGGGAGAGAGCTGTCACTCTGCATGCTGCGGGTGGGAAGAGGCCAGCAGAGCCCACCTCCATGACTCAGAGCTCAGCTCAGTCAAACCTCATGAACCTGGTAACAGAAACCCTTTAAAAGTAAAAAAAAAATGTGTTTATAATAATAGCAAGGTGGCTAAGTGGTTAGCACTGTTGCCTTGCAGCACTGGGGTATTGGGTTCAAATCCAGCATAGGGTTTGTATGTTCTTCCTGTGCTTGTGTGGGCTTCCTCCGGGTAATTAGGTTTCCTCCAATAACATACTGAACAGAAAATATAGATTGTGAGTCCCAAAGAGGACAGAGCTCCATATAAGTAACTAGCTGATATACCCGGCTTCGCCCAAGTTAATTTGGTACTGGTGTTTATCTGGTGTTCACACGGAAAATCTTATGAAGTCGTGGTTACTTTAGAGATACTGAGGAAAAACATATGTTCACCATTTTGCATAGTTCTCTGCGTTACCCAGGAAACACCACGTGGAGGTAACCATGCGACGTTTCCTTCATATAAAATGACATCAGGAAGTGAAAGAATTAGATAAGGTACATAAAATTTGGACACTAATTCTTTTGCGCTTAGAATTGAATAATCGAGTTGGGACCTATTAAAGGGGTTGTCCCGCGCCGAAACGGTTTTTTTTTTTTCAATAGCCCCCCCGTTCGGCGCGAGACAAACCCGATGCAGGGGTTTAAAAAAAACAAACGGATAGTACTTACCCGAATCCCCGCGCTCCGGTGACTTCTTACTTACCTTGCGAAGATGGCCGCCGGGATCTTCACCCTCGGTGGACCGCAGGTCTTCTGTGCGGTCCATTGCCGATTCCAGCCTCCTGATTGGCTGGAATCGGCACACGTGACGGGGCGGAGCTACGAGGAGCAGCTCTCCAGCACGAGCGGCCCCATTCAGAAGGGAGAAGACCGGACTGCGCAAGCGCGTCTAATCGGGAGATTAGACGCTGAAATTAGACGGCACCATGGAGACGGGGACGCCAGCAACGGAACAGGTAAGTGAATAACTTCTGTATGGCTCATAATTAATGCACAATGTACATTACAAAGTGCATTAATATGGCCATACAGAAGTGTATACCCCAACTTTGTTTCGCGGGACAACCCCTTTAACTTTTCATATTTATGACACAATCAATGCTTGTGCCAAATTTCATGTTTCTATGACATTGGGAAGTGAGAGATTTGGATTATGTACGTAAAATTTGGAAGCTAATTCTTTTGCGCATAGAATTTAATAATGGAGTTGGGACCCATTAGCTTTTCCTATTTATGACATAATCAATGCTCGTGCCAAATTTCCCGTTTCTATGACACCGGAAAGTGAGAAAATTACATTCCGCACGTAAAATTTGGACGCTAATTATTTTGCGCATAGAATTGAATAATCGAGTTGGGACCCATTAGCTTTTCCTATTTATGACATAATCAATGCTCGTGCCAAATTTCCCGTTTCTATGACACCGGAAAGTGAGAAAATTAGATTCCGTACGTAAAATTTGGACGCTAATTCTTTTGCGCATATAATTACATAATCGAGTTGGGACCCATTAGCTTTTCCTATTTATGACATAATCAATGCTCGTGCCAAATTTCCTGTTTCTATGACACCGGAAAGTGAAAAAATTACATTCTGCACGTAAAATTTCGACGCCAATTCTTTTGCGCATAGAATTGAATAATGGAATTGGGACCTATTAACTTTTCCTATTTATGACATAATCAATGCTCGTGCCAAATTTCCCGTTTCTATGACACCGGAAAGTGAGAAAATTACATTCCGCACGTAAAATTTGGACGCTAATTCTTTTGCGCATAGAATTGAATAATGGAGTTGGGACCCATTAGCTTTTCCTATTTATGACATAATCAATGCTCGTGCCAAATTTCCCGTTTCTATGACACCGGAAAGTGAGAAAATTACATTCCGCACGTAAAATTTGGACGCTAATTCTTTTGTGCATAGAATTGAATAATCGAGTTGGGACCCATTAGCTTTTCCTTTTTATGACATAATCAATGCTTCTGCCAAATTTCACGTTTCTATGACATTGGGAAGTGAGAGATTTAGATTATGTACGTAAAATTTTGACGCCAATTCTTTTGCGCATAGAATTGAACAATCGAGTTGGGACCTATTAACTTTTCCTATTTATGACATAATCAATGCTCGTGCCAAATTTCCAGTTTCTATGACATTGGGAAGTGAGTGCTTTAGATTATGTATGTTAAATTTCGACGCCAATTCTTTTGCGCTAGAATTGAATAATCGAGTTGGGACCCAATTTCTTTTCCTATTTTGGAGATAATCTATGCTTGCGCCAAATTTCATGTTTCTACGACATCGGGAAGTTGGAGAATTTTGGCGAGTCAGTCAGTCAGTCAGTGAGTGAGTCAGTGAGGGCTTTCAGCTTTATATATATAGATAACTATCTATATACAACACTGTGGAGTATATATGAACTTTATAAAAATGAGTAACATAAATCATATGTTGTTTTTCTGATGACACAATTAATTTAAAGCACAAGCCTACCAAAAGAAATCAGTAAAGCAAGACCTTAAGGGTGCTTTCAGACAAGCATGTGCGTACAAAACCACGCGTTTATTATAATCATTGGTTCCCTATGGTGTGTTCACATGTCTGTGTTTTATGGGCATTCAAATGCACATACCTGCAAAACATAGGACATGTGTGCACCATAGGTCCGTGGTGCATGTCAATATTTCCCGTGGGGAGTCCCTTTTTCACTAAACACTGTGACAGCACTGTCACAGTGTTAAGTGACAAGGCGACTCCCCACGAGGAGTAATAAATCCCCTGCCAAAGCCGTGGCAGCTGTGGCAGAGGATCGCAATATTCTCCCATTGATTTCAATGGGACCAGCACTTCTGCAGTCCCATTGAAAGCAATGGGCTGCCGGCAAGCCCTGCAGGGATTTTCGGGAAGGGCTTTAAATATAAGCCCTTCCCTGAAAATCATCCATGGAATGTGTTTAAAAATAAAAAAATATATATATACTAACCTCCTCAGCTGCTTGGGCTCAGGCATGTCCTGCCGCGTCTTCTACCTGCACTGCTCTGAATCTCTTTCAGCAGGCAAGGATTTAAAATCCCCACCTCCTGAAAGGGTTGTATCTGATTGGCTGAGTGCTCAGCCAATCACAGGCAGTGCTCAGCCATTCATCGAATGACAGCTGAGCACTGCCTGTGATTGGTCACAGTGCTCAGCCAATCACAGGCAGTGATTGGCCATTCATTGAATTCAAGCCACCGGTTCCTCACTTCACTCTGTTTTGCTGGGTCTTCTACTGTATGTCAGGATTTCCATATAGCCTCTGATTGGTTATGATCCTCTGTGTACTGTAGTAATATACCAGTCTGATGAGAGCTGTAACTGCTCAGACCCTGTTGTCTTCTTCCTAACCATGGAATAAAGTGGTTGTAGGGGCAATCCCTTTTTCTTAGGGTTCAGTCAGACGAGCATGTATAGGTGCGTGAAAAAAAAACGCAGACCGAATTTGTATAAAAAACGAGTGACCAAAGCTTCAGACACATTTTTTTATTTGCACTTGTGCGGTCACATGATTGTAAAATTTGCACATATTGTTCAGCTCCATTGAAAGTAAAAGCTGTGATTGGTCAAAGCGCTCAGCCAATCAGAGTCAGCACTTCCAGGAGGCAGGGAAATGATGAAGAACAGTGTTGCGGTCCCGGGAAAAAGACACGCCGAAGCCCTGACAGAGCATTTAGGTGATGTATTATTATTTTTTGTCCAGCAGCTAGGGCTTATTTAAGGGCTATGACAGTATGATTTCCTACTGTCAAAGTTGCATTGATTTACACAAAAAACGTGTTTTTGTGCGAATCAAAACATACTGTTCTATTTTTTGTGGGTGTGAATTTAAAATGCTTGCAAAAAACAGATGTGACCACTTTCATTGGAAAGCATTGGTTCTAATAGAGCCGATTTTTTTCGCACCTATACATGAGGGAAAAAAAAACGCTCACCTGACTGAGCCTTAAAGAGGCATAAAACATGTTTTTAAGCTTGACTCCTCTGTTTTTATTAAGAATTAATGCAGCATATAATAATTGATGTGTTTTGGGGCCATTGCGCCCCTTCCTCAGTATTTTAGGTGGGGAGACACAGCCAGCATTAGTGTGTTCTCTTTGTAGAGGAGTGGAGCACTAACCATGGCGGGCACCTACCCTTTTCAACATATTCACAAGAAAATCAGAATACAAAAGCAAATATTAATTAAAATCTCTTTGGGATGCCAGGGCAAGATGTCAAATTTCTGCACATAACAACCCGGCCATTTTTCTAGAATGGACTGTACTCTATTATGTTTATTATGTTGGCTTCATATCAGTATCAAACAAAGTTTTTAACTACACACACAGACAACAAACAGTTACATGAAATAGAGCCATGCAAAGCCGGGTAACTATGCTAAAATATATGGATATACTGTACATCAGTGTGCAAAAGTTTTAGACAGGTGCGGAAAAAATGGTGCGCAGTAAAATCGCTTTCAAAAATACAGGTGCCAATAGTTTATTTTAGGCAATCAACAGAATGCAAAGTTAATGGATGAATCTAAATCAAATCAATATTTTGTATGACTACCTTTGCCTTCAAAATAGCATAAATTGTTCTAGATACACTTGCACAAAGTCAGGGATTTTGTAGTACAGTCAGGTATATGATTATCTAATTATACCAAACAGGTGATAATGATTATAATAATTATCACCTGTTTGGTATAATTGGATAAACATAATTATTTCAATATGTTGGTTGAAACATAGTCATTAATTGAAGCAGAAACACTTATATAAGATGCTTAAAATAGTGTGGGGAACAGCCAAGCTCTGCTACAAAGGTGAGGTAGTGGAAGACAGTTTCATGTCACAGATCATACATCATTGCAACACTGAGCAAAGTAACGAGACACAAGGTAGTTTTACTGCATCAGTAAGGTCTCTCCCAGGCAAAGATTTCAAAGCAGACTGGAATTTCAAAATATGCTGTTTAAGCTCTTTTGAAGAAGCACAAACAAACAGGTAACATTGAGGACTGTATAATCAATGGCTGGCGAAGACAACCTAATAAAGCAGATGAAAGATACATCTGGTTTACTTCTCTTCAAAATCAGAAGGTGTCCAGCAGTGCCATCAGCTCAGAATCAGCAGAAAACAGTGGGACCTAATTACAGCCATCTACTGCTTGTAAAAGTCTATCCACAAGTGATCTTCATGGAGGAATTGTGGCCAAAAAGCTATACCTTCAACATAGAAACAAGGCCAAGCAACTTTACTATGGACTAAAACATAGGAACTGGGGTACAGACAAATAGCAACAGATGCTCTGGACTGATGAGTCAAAATATGAAATATATTCCTTGCAAGTTTGGGTCTGCATTTCAGCAAATGGAGTTGGGTATTTGGTTAGGAGTGGCTCTGGTGATTTCTTTAAATTAATTCTTTATGTAGCTGTACCCTATATATATATACACATGTGTATATATATACACATGTGTATATATATATATATATATATATATAAACATATATATATATATGTGTATATATATGTGTATATATATGTATATATATGTGTGTACATATATATATATATATATATATATATATATATATATATATATATATAATATATATATATATTTTTTTTCACTAAACTACCCTAATGGACAAAATCACACAATACTGTAAATCTAAACAGGTAAGAGCATTTTCATATGTGGCTGGTATTGCCCATTAATTACTTACATTTTACCATAACTAAGCTCTACACTGGGGACCGCTTGTTCAGCTTGTCTTGTTATAGCTAAACCCATGTGTATATAGAATTATATGCAGAGAACTAGATCATCATTAAATGAAGTAGAGAGCATATATCATCAATATCACATACTGTGTTCGGAAAATCATATACTGACAAAGAAGGCTGCGGGGACTGCGTACTTGATATTACTGTGCGCGATTTATAATCATCCATGTTTAGTCTTTATTATGATTAATGTCGGATTCTCCATTGATTTGAAAATGTAGCCTTAAGGGCTGAATATTATTGTTTGTAGAAGAGGATATTATCAAAGAACACTGTTCAAGAGTTAAGCAAATACAAAATATAGGGTCAGTGCAAATGTTTCCCCGAGGAGCAGAGAAAAGGCTTGATGACTGCAAGATCTTCATATTATCACTTTCTAAGCAGTATTTGTGTATATGAAAATAAATGAGATTTCCAAATGCTCTTGGTAAATACATTAAACTCCTAGCAGCAGTACTTTAGACACCTGACCTTTGTAACTACTTCAGCACCATAGAAGACAGATTACAACACATTTCAAATTCTGTAACTGCATGTCCAGTCTTGTCTGCTGTCTCGTCTGCTCTGTGTTTTACTGCCTTGTTTGCTTGACCGAGTATCTTTAAATTTCCATGTGTTAAAACTATTTCAGCCTCAATAAAAATACTTTGGAATATCGTACTATATACGCTCAATAATATTGTATTTATGCTGGTATGTGTATGAGGTATGAGGTTGGGAACAAAGTTTAAACATCACAATTAAAATTTCACTATGAAATCATAACTTTAATGTAAAAGTCTGCACTCACTACTCCATGTTTAAGGCCAATAAGAACAATAACAGAACTGATAACCTTGGCATACATTGAGAGCAAAGTTGACCAAACCTGCTGACATCAACCAGATTGATAGACGATCTCATGTGCATGAGGACCTACCAACTGACCTTGAACAGCATATGTAAGTTGAAAGAGGGATAGAGATATTGGATTTTAACATGGGTTTAACAACAATTTATTCCCCTCTTCCCTGTAAAATATATAGCTGATTATGTATCTTTATAGAGAAGTGGATAGAAATAGTTGTTTAGTAGTAAAGTAAAATAAAGTCCCCTGGTGCAAGCACAAAGTCATGACTGACTGCTAGGACCATGTCACATTGTAATGTTTTCTTGGAAGACCGTTTTTTTGTGGGGTGGTTTGCCATCGCCTTCCCCAGTCATCGTTGTACCCCATAGTAAGCTCAACTACCATTTTACCAAACTCAGAAAGATGGAAGCTTGAGTCAACATTGTGGGGATTGAACTCACAAACTTCAGTGAAAGCTTAGGACTGCATTTCTGCTGCCTTAACACTCTGAGCCACATGGGGCTCTGTGTGTGGTTGGCTTAAACCGCATGGGTCAACCATTATGCAAGGTCACTAATGACTTCATTTTGCCTAATGCACCTTTTAACAGAGCTGCAGAATAATGTAAGCCTGAAATGGTTGTTGTTCAGCTGTCTAATGTCAGCCAGGCTCCTACTCTAATTTCCAGGACAAGAGGAACCTCTAGTACCGGTGATTTTAAGCCCATAGATGCTGTGGTCAACACTAAATATGCAACCTAAGTGGTTTTCTGAGGCTGGTGGCCTCTGCTGTCACCCAATTATGTGGCGGCTATGGTTGACTTGGTTGCCAAGAACCTAATTATGGCCCCTGGTCTGCCACCTCTGTACATGTAGGGCACAGTAGGATGGTAGTCAGTTTAACTCTGACAATCAATCAAATAATTCCATAGTTAAGTTCCATCATTAAGTTCCATAGTTAAGTTTAATTGTTACTAAAAATTGTTAAAAAGATCAATTAAAGAGTATAGACAAAAATTAAAAAACACCCCTTTTATTATGGTAAATAATATAGGTACCGTATATACCGGCGTATAAGGCGACGGGGCGTATAAGACGACCCCCCAACTGTCACCTTATACGCCGGTATTCAGTGGAGAAAAAAAAAAAAAATTTATTACTCACCTCCCACGGCGTTCTGTCGCGCTCCGGCAGGATGTCGCTCGCTCCGGCAGGCTGTCGCTCGCTCCTCGTCCCCGTCGCAGCATAGCTTTCTGAATGTGGGGCTTGAAATCCCCGCTTCCAGAAAGCTAATACACACGCCGGCAGCCATGACATCATTGAATGGCTGTGATTGGCTAAAGCACACGTGGCTTCAGCCAATCACACTATTCAATGACATCATTGAATGGGTGTGATTGCTAACACGTGCGCCTTCAGCCAATCACAGCCATTCAATGATGTCATTGAATAGTGTGATTGGCTGAAGCCACGTGTGCTTTAGCCAATCACAGCCATTCAATGCTGTCATGGCTGCCGGCGTGTGTATTAGCTTTCTGGAAGCGGGGATTTCAAGCCCCGCATTCAGAAAGCTATACTGCGGCGGGGACGAGGAGCGAGCGACATCCTGCCGGAGCGAGCGACATCCTGCCGGAGCGCGACAGAACGCCGTGGGAGGTGAGTAATAAATTTTTTTTTTTTTACACTTTTTTTTTTTTTGTATTACCGGCGCATAAGACGACCCCCGACTGCAGAGCAGATTTTTCGGGGTTCAAAAGTCGTCTTATACGCCGGTATATACGGTATTGCCACAGTTGTAAAAACCCAAACTATAGAATTATCATATTATTTATCTTACAAAGTGTTAAAAAATGTAATAATTGCTATTTTTTTATTAATTCGACCTCACAAAATCTTATGGGTCTTGGAGTGCAATGACACAAAAACAAATTATTTTTTTCATAAAAAGTTTTTTTTAATGGAAATCTAGTAAAATATAAAACACGAATAGAAATTTGAGATCGCCGTAATCATACTGACCCAAAATATATATTTTTTTATTATCTAGTATATCATACAGTAAATGCCGTAAATTTAAAACTCAAAAAAAGGCAATAGTGTTATTTTTTTTCTATTGCCCTCAAAGAGTTAATACAAGTCTATTAATCACTTACATGTACCATAAAATGATTCCAATGAAAAACAAAGCTTGCAAGTACAGAACAGTCTCTATACAATCAGATTCATATCAATCTAAATCAGCGTCTTTGAATGGCCTCTTGATCTGACTGAAATCTGTCTCAACTGCCATAAAACTGATCTGAACTGTTTAAAACTTTTCCTCCACCAATCACTATGATTATGAAGTGTAAACATTTGAATGACAGCACCATGATAAAGAACAGAAAACATGTTGTGGAAGGTGAGGAATGATTCTATCTTAAGACAATATCTGCGTGCCCAAGTGGCTGACTCAGATCAGATGAAAGACACTTGAATAGACAAAAAGTTTAGTCGAAAATGTGATGAACTTTACAATTTATTTTTTATTGGAACATTTGTTATTAGTAGCAAAATTAAAAGATACATTTTCTTGGGTGGTAGTGTAATAAATGCACAGGTGTACAAAGAATTGTAGAATTTATCACTTTTAATGGAGAAAAATTAGGCAAACTTTAAAGGTAAGGTGTCATCAGGAAATAAAGTGTTGTACAAATTAAGTTTTTATGCCAGACGTAGTGTTATTGCTCTTCCTAAGTGAGCCTTCCAACTATTCTAATCATAACTGCAATCTTGTGATACCATTGAAAAAGAAGGACATAGAACTTCCCAATCTTTCTAGATGGAAAGATAAGCTTTCTCAAATTAACCACTTTAGAGAGATCACAAGTTGGGAGGATGGCACTAGAAGTGAATTTCTATGGAATATCTGGAAACCCTGGTTAAAGTTAATTAAAGAGTCTACTGACTTTCTGAACTTGACTTTGCAGAACACAACACACATCCCTCTTACCTCATTGCCCCTATGTATATTTGATTACAGATAGTCTTTTGATATGACGGAATTCTCTTTACATCCCACCTTTCAATATTTAGAGGTAACACTGGTCTACAAAAAAAAACTATGTTTCTGTTACAAGAACAAAACACGCTGTTTCTGGAATCCAGATCTCATTTCAGAATTTCTGTATCAGCCTCAGTTTTCATGTGATAATGTTTTTTGTAAATGCTTGCATTAGTGTATGTAGCTATTATATGTATCTGCCAAAACGACACGCTTCTGCTACAAGAGTTCCAAAAAAACCTGTGTCAGTTCACAAAGAAATCAAAGATATAAGCAATATAAGACTAAAGAGAAGTGAATAGAGTTGAGCGAACGTACTCTGCCGAGCTTGATGCTCGTTCGGGTATTAGCGTAATCGATGGTGCTCATTACTCGAACGAGCATCAAGCCGTGTTCGACCCAGCCCCAGTTTTTGCCTCCTCACCGATGTGACGTGCCTGTTTTGGCCCCTTCCTGCCGCAGCGCGCGTCATTGGCAAATTTTTTGTCTGGTAGGCAGGAGAGAGTGAGGAGTGAGAGAGAGAGAGAGAGAGAGACCGACCTAGAAAAAAAAAAAAGCTCGACACCCCGCATCCCACATGCAAAAATGCTCAAGTCTCCCATTGTAGTCAATGGGGTTCATTACTCGAGTAGAGCTCTCGAATTTTACGAAAAGCTCGACTCGAATAACGCGGACTCGAGCATTTGGGTGCTCGCTCATCTCTAGAAGTGAAGAAACATTTCAAAGCAGGAATCAAAGAAATAAGCAATATAAGAGGATAAAAAAGTGAAGAAACATACCTAAAAAAAAGTCCTTCCTGATTTCCTGCGGTACTTTGCCTCAGGAACATCTCTCCGTAAGGTCCAGCAGTAGTCGGACAACATTACGGCATTCTATTTGCCTTAATAATGCTTTTCCATTTGAGAAATGTCCTGGTGGAACCGTTTTCCACGTTCATCACTGTTGGCAAATGACGCAACAGAACATGTTTGCAGATGTTCGAGCATGACTTATGGGCAATGTTGCCAAACCTCCCTTATTTCCTGGTGGTGGCTTTCTAAACTAAGGCTTTTGTATTGTAATTCCTAGTATATTTGAATTGTTTTTCAACAATTACAACTGCTGAATTAAATTAAACCACAACAGAATAACACAATGTAGCATTTTCAAGGATTCCTATAAAAAGGGTAGCGTGTCACAAGAAAACTGAGCCCGATAGGCAAAAAATGATTTCATTTTCAAATTCAGCACTAGAGATGAGCGAACGTACTCGTCCGAGCTTGATACTCGTTCGAGTATTAGCGTGTTCGAGATGCTCGTTACTAGAGGCGAGCACCACGCGATGTTCGAGTTACTTTCACTTTCATCTCTGAGACGTTAGCACGCTTTTCTGGCCAATAGAAAGACAGGGAAGGCATTACAACTTCCCCCTGTGATGTTCAAGCCCTATACCACCCCCCTGCTGTGAGTGGCTGGCGAGATCAGGTGTCACCCGAGTATATAAATCGGCCCCTCCCGCGGCTCGCCACATATGCATTCTGACAGAGATCAGGGAAAGTGCTGCTGGTGCCGGAGCTGCTATAGGTAGAGCGTTAGGAGTTATTTTAGGCTTCAAGAACCCCAACGGTCCTTCTTAGGGCCACATCTGACCGTGTGCAGTACTGTTGAGGCTGCTTTTAGCAGTGTTGCACATTTTTTTTTTTTTGTATATCGGCTGTACAGAGCATTGCGTCCGCAGTCTGCAGTCATTGTACAGAGTATAGGGCCAGTACTGGTGAGGCAGGGAAAGAGATATTCAGGCTATATAGGCAGTGGGCTTTTTCCAAAAAAATTGATCGCCGTCATCCCGCCAGAGGGAAACAGTATACATAATATTATACGCTGCCTACAGTATCTATCTGCTGGGGGTAGTAGTCGTAATTAATACGCAGCTAAGCGTTACAGCAGGCTTGCGCAAAATTGTTTCCTGGATCTGCTGTCTCTGTTACATGATCGCCGTCATCCCGCCAGAGGGAAACAGTATACATAATATTATACGCTGCCTACAGTATCTATCTGCTGGGGGTAGTAGTCGTAATTAATACGCAGCTAAGCGTTACAGCAGGCTTGCGCAAAATTGTTTCCTGGATCTGCTGTCTCTGTTACATGATCGCCGTCATCCCACCAGAGGGAAACAGTATACATAATATTATACGCTGCCTACAGTATCTATCTGCTGGGGGTAGTAGTCGTAATTAATACGCAGCTAAGCGTTACAGCAGGCTTGCGCAAAATTGTTTCCTGGATCTGCTGTCTCTGTTACATGATCGCCGTCATCCCGCCAGAGGGAAACAGTATACATAATATTATAAGCCGCCTACAGTATCTGTCTGCTGTATCAGGGCAGCATTTTAAAAAAATAGAAGCAAAATACTTAAGGCCTACTACTGGCCTTTGGCCACTTGACTGCTTCTGCGCTGTGAATTCCACTAGTTCAGTCATACGCACCTACGTCTCACTACAGGCGTGCGCAAAATTGTTTCCTGGCTCTGCTGTGCGTTCCGTAAGGGAAGTCAGCCTCCAACCACAGGCCAATAAGCGGCACATTTAATTACAGCGTTCTGTTTCTGCACTACTGGTAATACAGCATGCTGAGGGGTAGGGGTAGGCCTAGAGGACGTGGACGCGGGCGAGGACACAGAGGCCCAAGTCTGATCCAGGTGTGTCGCAGCCGACTGCTGCGGGATTAGGAGAAAGGCACGTTTCTGGCGTCCCCACATTCATCTCACAATTAATGGATCCACGCGGTAGACCTTTATTAGAAAATGAGCAGTATGAGCAGGTCCTGTCGTGGATGGCAGAAAGTGCATCCAGCAATCTATCGACCACCCAGAATTCTGCGCCGTCCACTGCTGTAACTCTGAATCCTCTGGCTCCTGCTCCTCCTTCCTCCCAGCCTCCTCACTCCATTACAATGACATATTCTGAGGAGCAGGCAGACTCCCAGCAACTGTTCCCGGGCCCCTGCCCAGAATGGCCAGCAATAATTCCTCTCCCACTGGAGGAGTTTGTCGTGACCGATGCCTAACCTTTGGAAAGTTCCCGGGGTCCGGGGGATGAGGCTGGGGACTTCCGGGAACTGTCTCAAGAGCTTTCAGTGGGTGAGGAGGACGATGACGATGAGACACAGTTGTCTATCACTCAGGTATTAGTAATTGGAGTAAGTCCGAGGGAGGAGCGCACAGAGGATTCGGAGGAAGAACAGCAGGACGATGAGGTGACTGACCCCACCTGGTTTGCTACGCCTACTGAGGACAGGTCTTCAGAGGGGGAGGCAAGTGCAGCAGCAGGGCAGGTTGGAAGAGGCAGTGCGGTGGCCAGGGGCAGAGGCAGGGCCAGACCGAATAATCCACCAACTGTTTCCCAAAGCGCCCCCTCGTGCCATGCCACCCTGCAGAGGCCGAGGTGCTCAAAGGTCTGGCAGTTTTTCACTGAGAGTGCAGACGACTGACGAACAGTGGTGTGCAACCTTTGTCGCGCCAAGATCAGCCGTGGAGCCACCACCACCAGCCTCACCACCACCAGCATGCGCAGACATATGATGGCCAAGCACCCCACAAGGTGGGACGAAGGCCGTTCACCGCCTCCGGTTTGCACCGCTGCCTCTCCCCCTGTGCCCCAACCTGCCACTGAGATCCAACCCCCCTCTCAGGACACAGGCACTACCGTCTCCTAGCCTACACCCACACCCTCACCTCCACTGTGCTCGGCCCCATCCACCAATGTCTCTCAGCGCACCGTCCAGCCGTCGCTAGCGCAAGTGTTGGAGCGCAAGCGCAAGTACGCCGCCACGCACCCGCACGCTCAAGCGTTAAACGTGCACATAGCCAAATTTATCAGCCTGGAGATGCCGTATAGGGTTGTGGAAATGGAGGCTTTCAAAGGTATGATGGCGGTGGCGGCCCCGCGCTACTCAGTTCCCAGTCGCCACTACTTTTCCCGATGTGCCGTTCCAGCCCTGCACGACCACGTCTCCCGCAACATTGTACGTGCCCTCACCAATGCGGTTACTGCCAAGGTCCACTTAACAACGGACACGTGGACAAGCACAGGCGGGCAGGGCCACTATATCTCCCTGACGGCACATTGGGTGAATTTAGTGGAGGCTGGGACGGAGTCAGAGCCTGGGACCGCTCCCGTCCTACCCACCCCCAGAATTGCGGGCCCCAGCTCGGTGGTGGTATCTGCGGCGGTGTATGCTTCCTCCACTAAACCACCCTCCTCCTCCTCCTCCTCAACCTCTGTCTCGCAATCTAGATGTGTCAGCAGCAGCAGGACGTCGCCAGCAGTCGGTGTCGCGCGGCGTGGCAGCACAGCGGTGGGCAAGCGTCAGCAGGCCGTGCTGAAACTACTCAGCTTAGGAGAGAAGAGGCACACGGCCCACGAACTGCTGCAGGGTCTGACAGAGCAGACCGACCACTGGCTTGCGCCGCTGAGCCTCCAACCGGACATGGTCGTGTGTGACAACGGCCGTAACCTGGTGGCGGCTCTGCAGCTTGGCAGCCTCACGCACGTGCCATGCCTGGCCCACGTCTTTAATTTGGTGGTTCAGCGCTTTCTGAAAAGCTACCCACGCTTTCCAGACCTGCTCGGAAAGGTGCGCCGGCTCTGCGCACATTTCCGCAAGTCCCACACAGACGCTGCCACCATGCGCACCCTGCAACATCAGTTTCGTCTGCCAGTGCACCGACTGCTGTGCGACGTGCCCACACGGTGGAACTCTACGCTCCACATGTTGGCCAGGCTCTATGAGCAGTGTAGAGCTATTATGGAATACCAACTCCAACATGGGCGGCGCAGTGGGAGTCAGCCTCCTCAATTCTTTACAGAAGAGTGGGCCTGGTTGGCAGACATCTGCCAGGTCCTTGGAAACTTTGAGGAGTCTACCCAGATGGTGAGCGGCGATGCTGCAATCATTAGCGTCACCATTCCTCTGCTATGCCTCTTTAGAAGTTCCCTGCAAACCATAAAGGCAGACGCTTTGCGCTCGGAAACAGAGGCTGCGGAAGACAGTATGTCGCTGGGTAGTCAGAGCACCCTCCTGTCTATAACTCAGCGCCTTGAGGAGGAGGAGGAGGAGCATGAGGAGGATGAGGAGGAGGGGGAAGAGACAGCTTGGCCCACTGCTGAGGGTACCCATGCTGCTTGCCTGTCAACCTTTCAGCGTGTATGGCCTGAGGAGGAGGAGGAGGATCCTGAAAGTGATCTTCCTAGTGCGGACAGCCATGTGTTGCGTACAGGTACCCTGGCACACATGGCTGACTTCATGTTAGGATGCCTTTCTCATGACCCTCGCGTTACACGCATTCTGGCCACTACGGATTACTGGGTGTACACACTGCTCGACCCAGGGTATAAGGAGAACCTCTCCACTCTCATACCCGAAGAGGAAAGGGGTTCGAGAGTGATGCTATACCACAGGACCCTGGCGGACAAACTGATGGTAAAATTCCCATCCGACAGCGCTAGTGGCCAAAGGAGCAGTTCCGAGGGCCAGGTAGCAGGGGAGGCGTAGAGATCAGGCAGCATGTACAGCACAGGCAGGGGAACACTCTCTAAGGCCTTTGACAGCTTTCTGGCTCCTCAGCAAGACTGTGTCACCGCTCCCCAGTCAAGGCTGAGTCGGCGGGAGCTGCAAAAGGATGGTGAGGGAGTACGTAGCCGATCGCACGACCGTCCTTCGTGACTCCTCTGCCCCCTACAACTACTGGGTGTCGAAGCTGGACATGTGGCCTGAACTCGCGCTGTATGCCCTGGAGGTGCTTGCTTGTCCTGCAGCTAGTGTCTTGTCAGAGAGGGTGTTTAGTGCGGCTGGGGGAATCATCACAGATAAGCGTACCCGCCTGTCAACCGACAGTGCTGACAGGCTTACACTCATCCAGATGAACAAAGCCTGGATTTCCCCAGACTTCTCTTCTCCACCAGCGGACAGCAGCGATACCTAAACAATACGTAGGCTGCACCCGCGGATGGAAGCATTGTTCTCTATCACCATCAAAAACGGGGACCTTTTAGCTTCATCAATCTGTGTATTATATTCATCCTCCTCCTCCTGCTCCTCCTCCTGAAACCTCACGTAATCACGCCGAACGGGCAATTTTTCTTAGGCCCACAAGGCTCAGTCATATAATTTTTGTAAACAATTTTTATACGTTTCAATGCTCATTAAAGCGTTGAAACTTGCACCTGAACCAATTTTTATTTTAACTGGGCTGCCTCCAGGCCTAGTTACAAATTAAGCCACATTAACCAAAGCGATTAATGGGTTTCACCTGCCCTCTTGGTTGGGCATGGGAAATTTTTCTGAGGTACATTAGTACTGTTGGTACACCAATTTTTTGGGGCCCTCGCCTACAGTGTAATCCAATTAATTTTTTGCCCACCTGCATTAAAGCTTACGTTACATCAGCTGTGCTGGGCACTGTAATGGGATATATTTATGTACCGCCGGTGGGTTCCAGGGAGCCACCCATGCTGTGGGTCCACAGGGAGTTGTAACTGCATGTGTCTACTTCTAAAGAACCCCAGTCTGACTGGGGCATGCAGTGTGGGCCGAAACCCACCTGCATTTCATCGGACATTACCTCAGCTGTGATGGGCACTGCAATGGGATATATTTATGTACCGCCGGTGGCTTCCTGGCACCCACCCATGCTGTGGGTCCACTTCTAAAGAACCCCAGTCTGACTGGGGCATGCAGTGTGGGCCGAAGCCCACCTGCATTTAACATGACATTACCTCAGCTGTGATGGGCAATGCAATGGGATATATTTATGTACCGCCGGTGGGTTCCAGGGAGCCACCCATGCTGTCGGTCCACACGGAGTTGTAACTGCATGTGTCCACTTCTAAAGAACCCCAGTCTGACTGGGGCATGCAGTGTGGGCCGAAGCCCACCTGCATTTAACATGACATTACTACCTCAGCTGTGATGGGCAATGCAATGGGATATATTTATGTACCGCCGGTGGGTTCCAGGGAGTCACCCATGCTGTGGGTGCACACGGAATTCCCATTGCGGAGTTGTACCTGCCTGTGACTATTTATAAAAAATCGCGGTCTGACTGGGGCATGCAGACACCTTGACAGAATGAATAGTGTGTGGCACATAGGTTCCCCATTGCTATGCCCACGTGTGCAGCTCCTGATGGCGGTGGCACAGGATTATATTTCTCATTGCTTCTGTACAGCATTGTGGGCTATCGCCCTGCCCCTTTTAAAGAGGGTCGCTGCCTAGCCGTGCCAACCCTCTGCAGTGTGTGCCTGCGGTTCCTCCTCATGGCAGACGCACTTGAGGGTGGTGTGGCATGAGGGCAGCTGAAGGCTGCGCAGGGACACTTTGGTGTGCGCTGTGGACACTGCGTCGTGCGGGGGGGGGGGGGGGGGGGTTTGGCAGCATGTAACCCAGGAGAAGTGGCAGTGGATTGTCATGCAGGCAGTGATTGTGCTTTGTTGGAGGTAGTGTGGTGCTTAGCTAAGGTATGCATTGCTAATGAGGGCTTTTCAGAAGTAAAAGTTGTTGGGAGGGTGGGGGGGGGGCACTCTTGCCGCTATTGTGGCTTAATAGTGGGACCTGGGAACTTGAGATGCAGCCCAACATGTAGCCCCTCGCCTGCCCTATCCGTTGCTGTGTCGTTCCCATCACTTTCTTGAATTGCCCAGATTTTCACAAATGGAAACCTTAGCGAGCATCGGCGATATACAAAAGTGCTCGAGTCGCCCATTGACTTCAATGGGGTTCGTTATTCGAAACGAACCCGCGAGCATCGCGATAATTTCGTCCCGAGTAACGAGCACCCGAGCATTTTGGTGCTCGCTCATCTCTATTCAGCACCTATGACTTAGCCAAGAAAACCATTCACATTCTTTGTAACAAAAATGCTCTTTACCAGTGTAATCTGTCGGCTTGAACATGCTTTTCAAACTGCAGACAGTATATCATAGGGCTGAGCAGTCAGATGCATAGTTTTATGAAAAAAGATTGAGTGTAACTTATATTTTAATTTTTTAAACCTTTGGACATTCTGAGCTGAACAGTCTAATGGGCGGTTTTATCAGTGACTGACAGCTACCTTTGTATCTATAGTCATTCACAGATATGCACAGAGAATAGAACCCACTGATTTTGATAGGTTCATTCAGATTTTCTTTTTGCGCACACATTTCTTGCTCACAGAAAAAAATGAAGGACTGCTCTATTTATGCGTGCATTTGCACACCAAGGTCCCCATAAAAGTCTTTGGGAGGTGCAGAAAGTGTGCCAAAAGTCAAAACATACTGCGCAATTCCATTAAAAAAACACATCTAAAACTCTTTAGGCTAAACAGCCATCTAAAGTGGGGAGTGTGACTTTTGTGTGGTCACAAAAGGGTTTAACTGTTAATGTAAAGTATAACACTTTATGTTTCAATACATATAACATACTGTGTAGGATGTTTACAGGATGAAAATGGTGAATTGCTTAATATGTTGAAAAGGACAAACTTTTAAATTCCTATTTCGTATCTGTTTGCTCTCAGAAAGTAAATGTAACATCAGCTGATTGTATTGTGGAAGTATTCCGCGCTGCGGAATATGTTGGCGCTATACAAATACAGATTATTATTATTATTATTATTAACTACCCTGTGCTATTGCAGAAATAAAAGAATGCAGGCTATCTATAAATAAAGAGATAGTGAGGGGACACTTCACAATTGGGCAAAGCAGCAGCACAAAGGAAAACGACTTGGGTATACTAATAGATCAGAGGCTGAACATGACTTAACAACAGTGTGATGCAACAGCTAAAAAGGCAAACACAATTCTGGGATGTATTAAGAGAAGCACAGAGTCTAGATCACGTGAGGTCATTATCCCCTCTACTTTTCCTTAGTCAGATCTCAACTGGAATACTGTGTCCAGTTCTGGGCACCCCACTTTAAAAAAGACAAAGACAAACTGGGGCAAGTTGAGAGAAGAGTTATCAAGATGGTGAGTGGTCAGCAAATCATGGCCTATGAGGAACGGTTAAAGGATCTGGGAATGTTTAGCTTGCAAAAAAGAAGGCTGAGAGGAGACTTAAAGGGGTTGTCCCGCGGCAGCAAGTGGGTCTATACACTTCTGTATGGCCATAATAATGCACTTTGTAATGTACATTGTGCATTAATTATGAGCCATACAGAAGTTATAAAAAGTTTTATACTTACCTGCTCCGTTGCTAGCGTCCTCGTTCCCATGGAGCCGACTAATTTTCGCCCTCCGATGGCCAAATTAGCCGCGCTTGCGCAGTCCAGGTCTTCTCCTGTTCTCTATGGGGCTCCGTGTAGCTCCGTGTAGCTCCGCCCCATCACGTGCCGATTCCAGCCAATCAGGAGGCTGGAATCGGCAATGGACCGCACAGAAGAGCTGCGGTCCACGGAGGAAGAGGATCCCGGCGGCCATCTTCACCGGTAAGTATAGAAGTCACCGGAGCGCGGGGATTAAGGTAAGCGCTCCGGTAAGCTTTCTTTAGGTCCCTGCATCGGGGTTGTCTCGCGCCGAGCGGGGGGGGGGGGGGGTTGAAAAAAAAAAAAACCCCGTTTCGGCGCGGGACAACCCCTTTAATAGCTGTCTATAAATATCTGAAGGGCTGTCACAGTACAGAGGGATCAGTCCTATTCTGATTTGCACAAGGAAAGACTAAAAGCAATGGGATGAAACTGAAAGGGAGGAGACACAGAATAGATATTTGACAGTGAGGGTGATCAATAAGTGGAACAGGTTACCACAGGAGGTGGTGAGATCCCTTTCAATGGAAGTTCTCAGAGGCTGGACAAATATCTGTCTGGGATGATTTAGTGAATCCTGCACTGCGCAGGGGGTTAGAGCAGATGACCTTTATAGTTCTTTCCAATTTTAAAATTCTATGATTAAATTATTAACAATTTGAAAGTCTGGTCATTAAGAGCTATTGTCAGATCAATGGTCTAGTGATTTTAGACAAACAACTGAACTGAGTTATCTGTGACATCTGATTCCTCGTAGTCCAATAGTAAAACTGCTGCTGTTGTCTTGAATTACTGTATGCTCTTGCTGCTTCAAGTTTACCTAAGTTTTCCATAGAGTGGATGCCAACCTCATTTCTTGTTTATTTTTTGGCCAAATTGTGAAAAATCACAGATAACCCAAATTTCTTATGAATTCACTAGAAAATCAAGAAGTGATAAGAATACTTGTATATAGCTCAGAATGCAAACATCAGTATTTTCTAATAAATATAAAATAATGATAATTATAATCTGATCTATGCTTCCATTATAAAAAAAAAACATCACCTTGATCATTGACAGTCTCATGATAAGAACTGTCTTAAGACCCATGAAGTAAAGATTAGCGCTAAAATGGTGGGTGTTGGGGTGCGCTGGCCACAATCAGGAAGTGAAGCCAGGGTGATGTCATGACCGCATTTTCAGTGTATATGCCCTGTCATTCAACACTTGGCACTGATGAGTGTCTTCTTTCTGTTAATGTAGAAGGTCCCTGAGGTGGCATAAGACAAAAATATCTAAGTTGGTTTCGTCTATAATGTGCCCGTTTTGACAACCATGTTACAAAATCTCCTGAGGTGTATGGATTAACTGGCTGACAAGGGAGGTGTTCTCCCTAGCCGGTCAATCAGCCATAATGGAGGTCTATTTAGTCTAAGCCACCTTTGTACCACTTGACCTCCCAAACCAATCAGATCACATCTTATATAGCACAAGTGTACAGCTGAAATTACAAATACTTGCCAATAGATGGCATGCTCCTCAAATAAACATTTCTGAAATTTGCATAAATTATAACGAAAAAAAAGTAAGGAAGCAAGGGGTTCCTATTTTTTCCTTTTTACCTCTTACCCCTCTTACATGGGTCCCAGATATTGTCCTGTCTGTAGTATATGGTGAGGCAGCAGACTCTTGTCGGCTAAGTACCTGTGTGATACGAGGACTTAGAAGTTTTTGCTTCTATGTTATCAGCCTGAAAGTTGAAGCATATTATATATTGTTTTGTTTATTACATATGTATTTAAGCAAATGAAATCTAGCCTATTGCATACTAACTTGAGCCTTATTAACTTCTCCTTTTTGTGTAAAATGTAGTGGACTAAAGATGTTTTATTCTAACAATCTTATATACTGAATGCTGAAGCTATGTATCTAATCCTATCCTGTGTGATAATATCTCCCGAGCTGTAGCTGAGATACTCTGTGTAATTGGATACCAAGAACATAGCAGATGAAATTCCCCCACTAATTCCCCTCTCCTTTCATAAGTGAAAGTAAACATACTTCCTGGTTCTTTGTTTGATGAAGGAGATAACTTCAACCAATAGCGTTAACATTTATTAAGCCAAGCCTACTCGTTATATAATTCTGTGTATGTGGTGTAATAGCCCTCAGAGACTTGCAATCATATTTTTAAGTATCCCTCTGAGCCAAGTGTTGACAGAAATAAAGTTCATTTCCTGCACTATCTGGGTGTCCTGTTGCATTGTACATCATCTGTTATTTATTTTGTGTGAGTCTTATTCACTTCTGAATAATAATGTGTTGTATACATTGCTATTTCTATCTCCATTAAACATCTTCTCTGTCCTTCATTTAGGGAAAGAATAGGCTTCCTAGGTTCCTGAAATGCTGTCGCCCCTATCGGGGCAATCACCCTGCTTCTAGGCAGGGTCTGCCACACAAAATTTGGTTAGGGATAGTGTTCCCATTACCATATTTCTGTTATTTACCCTATTTTGTGTTATCCACATCTTGGCAATATTATATATGTCTATATTGCTTCATTATGGACATTCATTATGTCTTGATGTGATGTGTTGGTGACATCCATGAGGGGCTCCATACATACGTCCTGCGCGAACGTAACATTAGGTCAGCAGTTTTCATTCCACAATATAGCAGTTTAACTTTGTAGTCTGTTTGGTAAACTCAGATTGTGGATGGAAAATGAGTATTCATACAGTGTATAAAATATGAAAAAATAGCCAATAGTTAAAATGCAAGTTATGTAGCATGGAGCAAAATTATTCTGAATAGGAGAAATATATATTCCATTCATCAGCTTACAGTAACATTCAAAGATTAAAATATCCTAGAAAAGTCAGTTTCAGTACAGGAAATTAAGGAAAATAATTCAACAATATGTACCATCACGTACAGAATGTACCAAATAAATAATTGTGCATTAGGTATTAGGACCATAATTGCACTGAGTCATTGAACTGATTGCATAGGTATTTTTTGCAACTGTTTCAAATTATGCAATTATGTTATTAATTTCAATACATACATGTGGGAATAAAATTTCATTTAATTAGACCTGTCGACCAATTTTGGTTTATTTCCTATTTTCACATTGCAACTTGACCCAGGAAAATATCATATCCAAGATAAAGGTGAAAGACTGTTGTCAGGTTGATGTTCTATTACAGTACTGCACGGGCGATTTAGGGAAATGACGTTCTGAATAATTCACTGCAGATTTCTCTGCAGCCAAATTCGCTCTGTAAGAAATACGACAAGACTTTTTACTTTTCCCACATTTACATGGATGCATTGTGAAGTGTGAGGCAAAATATGCAGAGATCATATTTGTGGAAAATGTTATAAGTGCAAGAGGTTACATTTCTTAAATAATTACATGCAATTTGCAATGCAATGAACCGCAATCTATACCCAATTTTAAGGGTGAAAAATCTAAGGAAGTGGTAGAAAATAACAGAGTGCCAAACATAATTACAATACAGTTATATAATTAATTGACTTTTATTTTTTAATGCTTGGTTTAAGTAGTAGAGAGTCTTGATACTTCAGGAAGTAGTATAACATTACATACACAGTGTCAGAGTATGGTTTGTGCAGTTGGCCTATTGGGAAAAACACACGGGATAACTTCACCTTTTTGTGGATTTGTCCTTATTTGGGGTTATAGTAGACCAAGCTGTAACATGCACTGTGAGTAAATGTATACCATTGATAACCATATAGAAATTGGGTTGGGTTGGATATGCTTTTCCTCTACGAGATATTGAAGAATATTTTACTTGCATTGCTATAGCATCATAGCAAAGTAAAAAAATAGGGATTTTTTCCCAAAATTGTGAGAAGTCCTCATGCAAAATGAAAGTGAAACAATGCTGTCACCAGCTCCTGAAAGAAGTACAACTGGCACAAAATTTTTTGGAAACTGGGAAAATTTAGTCATTCATTTTAGAATTTGTAAAACATAATGTTTAAAGAAAAAGAATTTGTAAAATTAATGGTGTATAAGCTAAGATTAAGAGAATAGTCTAAAGGTACTTTTACAAGGGACAACTTTTGGGCGCTTAGGCACCGGTTGGTTGCACAGGAGCGATGGATGATTCATTGGATGATTCAAAGAGATCTTTTCACAGGCCTCGATTCAGAGTAAACAGGTAGTTGTTCATAGATGAATGATTGCCTGGTTGCACAGGGCGACAGTTGCTTGGTTTTTAGGTGAGTTGAAGACCAAGCAACTCTAACAAGTGAGGAAGAATCGCTCACTTGCCTTCTCAGGTCCCGTGTTTACATGGGATGATAGTTGCCTGTAAACAATTTTTTTTTAGCAATTACTTGGGTAATTGTTGGCCCATGTAAAAATACCCGAAACTGGGAAACCTTATCAGATCATGGTTTTTCATTATTTCTTATGTGCTCTAAGATATAAAAAGTCTGTAACGTAGAGCTGTCCAGAAGTGTAAGGGGCTGATACTCCCCCCTTAAGACTTGTAAAATGCCACACATATGTATCTCCCTTCCCTGGTTTGTCTGATCCTATAACACTGGGTTTATTGTGTCTGCAATGTTATTTGTAGCCACTAGATGCCATGTCAGGGCCAAAGATTATACAAGAGCTGCAAAACAGGAAGTGTTTCAGATCATGACCTGGCCCACACTGAGTGCCAGGGAAGTTTGCGGTGAGTTCAAGGGGCAGACTAGAGTCACCAAAGAACCAGCCTGGTGAACAGAGTGACCGAATCGGGTTCAGAAGAGGCAGACAAGACCTGCCATACATTATCAGCAGGAGCTGAAGGCTGTATCATTCTTAGAACGATACTGTGGAGTGCCACAGTGACTTTTGAGAGCCGTTCCAACATATTTCAGTTCCAGCCACTATTAAGAGAGACTGTTACTAATCGTTACTAAGTGCAAGTTTTATGGACCATATTTCAGCTGTCACTGTTGAACACATTTTCTTGATATCTCCAGTAAAGAAAGAGAGTTAATTGCATAGTGTGTGGAAAACCATTTGTCACAAGTCCACATGCACCTTACAACTGGGCACTGTTTGGCAGGATACATGTAAACTGAAGGAGCCATATCTTCCTCCAACCAAATACATCCTATGGTATATGTAGCAGCCCTACAGAACCATCTACCAAAGTTTAATCAGTCTAATTTGCTGTTAAAAGACTGGTGAGAAGGACTGGAATGAGCAGCCTGGCTTTGCTATGTGACCCAAGTGGAATTGGCCTTCTGCACATTAAAGGGTGAGGCAATAAGAAAAGAGTTACTGCAAGTGGAAAGGGACAAACAGACTTTCAATCAGATCTCTTGAGTCCTGGAAAATATGTATGGAGATACATCTTCTGAAGGAATGCTGTGAAAGCAATTCTTTGCCTGCCACCTGAAGGAAGGTGAGACAATGCCCCAGTTAGAGAATGGGCTGAAAGTATTAATGACAAAGATGAAATATAAAGGAGAAGAAAGAAGCCATGACCTTTAGGAATGCTGACATTGTGCTCTGGGACCAGTTCATGATAGGCTTTAGAAATCAATCATTGCAGAGAACCTAGCAGGAAAAGTTAAAGTGGTAAAGTAAGATCCCAACTTGACTATACACCACGTGCTGAAGGAAGCAGTTACCCAAGAAATAAGAGCAATGTGGAGTATTTCTACGACACAACACTATGAAGCTACATCTGCCCAATAAAGGTAGTTAGAGGGTCAAATGGACTCCATGGGAAGAGGGATGGAGAAGGTCAAGGAAGTGCTTACTCCGTGGAGAGATGAAATTACGGAAAATGCTAGATGACTTACTTTAGAGGAGGATCTGGCTTACTTTGCCCCACCCTACAGACTGAGAACCTGCTCAAAAGTGGTCTGTTGATTGCTGTTACTGTATATCTAGTCAGAAATGTCCATAATTGCCCCCCCCCCAATCACATCCCTGAAATAAAGTAATTAAGATTTCATGGTTCAGAAATCATCCAACGCTATATTGCCCCAGATAAATATTCACAAGTGTGACAATTTCAGATGTCAAACTGGGGAGACTGCCCCACAGATGAAAGACTATAAAAATTGCCAGGTTATTGGGAGAACAACTAAAAAAAATATGCAAAAACATGTAGCCTGTACTGGATAGGGATAGTGAGTGGCAGAAAGATTAGCAAGAGGAAGGAAGTGAGCCTAAAACACAGGGGCATAGAGAACTTGGGTGCAGCAAAACATGAAGGCCCACTTAATCACTCCAGGAATAATTGATAGTTTCATGACCTAGAGAGCACAAGTGATCCTGTGGTGATGGTGGCCAGCCTAGTCATAGAATCAAGTACTTGACTGAAATGGACAGTTTTACTCTCTCCTTTCCCAGAGACTGGATATAAGTTATCATGGTAAGTTCTAACCACAAGATTATCCCTTCCACCACTCTTAAGAGCAGTGGAGTGCAAGGGATGGTACTTGGTAAAGCTTAGGGGAGATGTAAGGGGCTACTAATGCCCACTTAAATGAGTTGTCCACTTGTAAACTAGTAATGGGCTTCCCTTAGGATAGGCCATCAATTAGTAGATCAACAGGGGTATGTGGCTCAGGATCCCTGATGATCAGCTGTTCACCAGGCTGGAGCACTCATGCACTGAGCTGATTTTTTGCAGGAAGCAGACAGCTCCATCCCCACTGCAGTGGCCAAGCTTCACATTACAGACAAAGTTCTCAATGAAATGAATGGAAAATCTAGCTAAAATACCAAACTGGGCCACTGCAGTGACAAAAGAATTGTCTGCTTCCTGCAGTGAACAGCTGATCAGTGAGGGTCCTGGGCAGCAGACCCCCTCTGATCTACTATTAATGACCTATCCTGAGGGTTGCTCATCACTAGTTTACAACTGGACAACCTGCTTGCACAATGCCATTCATATGTCTGTCCTTCCTCTGGGGTATTTGATCCTATAACTTTGATTGTATTATGCCTGCAGTGTTATTTGTGGCCACCAGATGCTACTTTACGGACAAATATTATAAAATGGCTATGAGGTAGGAAGTATTTTAGTGTATGGTGTAGACCAAATTAAGTGCCAGAAAGGTATGTGTGCTTGAGGAAAAGACAATGGGCTGCAGGGAACATCCCAGTGAAAAAAAGTGGTGCAAATGAGTCAGATAAAAAGGAGCATATGGTGTTGACAGCGGTTCCACCACAGTTCATTTCCAGCCATTATTGAGACAATTTTGCTAATTGTTATTAAATAGTGTGGCTCATATTGATTGACCAGGTGGAAACATCACCCAATTTTCACCAAATCAGATTGGGTAAGTCCGACCTGATTTTTGTGCCTGCTGCAGAGGTCAGAGTGCAGCCGATCAGCAGCAGGGTGCCTCGATGATGTCACTAAATATGTCCTTCATCTTGCATATGGCCAGCAGTTCCATTGGTTGCCTGCAAGACATGAACTAGCCATATAAAAATATAGGCACAATGTAACCAGCAGCCATCTTGTAGATGGGCACAGGACAGAGAAGCTGCATCATGTATATATGCCTATATAAAATGTGGTCTGTTTTTAGGAAGAGATATTCTGTAGAGGATATATTGCTGTTAGTGTGAAAGCTTGTATACCAGCAGATAAGTTAAACAGAGTTGTATTGGAGGGAGCAGGTAAAGAAGCTGCATCATGTTTATATGCCGATATGAAACATGGTCTGATTTTAGGGAGAGATATTCTGCAGATGATATATTGCTGCTGGTGTGAAAGCTTGTATACAGGCAGAGAACTTAAATGGGATTCTATTGGAGGGAGCAGAGAAAGAAGCTGCATCGCATTTATATGCCTATAAAAAATGGTCTGTATATTGGCAGAGACATTTTGTATATTGTATATTTCTGTAGCGGTCACCAGATACACTCTTTGTCAAAAAAAATCAAGCACCTAAAAGGAGTTAAGTGTTTTGCTGCAAAATTCAGCATGCAGTTATACCTTAGGCAGATATGCAAAGAATTAGAGTTGTGGCATAATTAGATGAATGGTCGTGGTTCCACCCTAAGGCCTCTTTCACAGAAGCAATGCATTTTCACGCAGGTCGCAACAAAAAAATCACAGCAATAGCTGTAAAGATTTCAACCCGTTGATAGAGTTTGAGAAGAAACACATTATTAGATTGTGAGAAGCCGGATAGTTGTATCAACGAATTGCCTGCCACCTGGGCTGTTCTGACTAGAATGTTAGGAGGTGTTGGCACCTGTGGATATGTGAGGGCATGCACACAAGGCAACATGGCTCAGGACACCCTTGACAGACCACCGGTAGAGACATTCCATATCATATTAACATAGTATGTATGGCCGAAAAAAGACATATGTCCATCCAGTTCAGCCTATTATCCCACAATGTTGAGCCATTGTACAGAACTCCCTTCTTTGTCGGTGTAGATACCTATCCTTAACACCACACTAGGTTGATGTCCTGCAGGTGGGGCATGAGGCCGAAAGTGGTGGTTTATGCTTCATGGTATCTCCAAGACTTGTGGGGCATTCATTCACGTCTGTCCTCTCCACACCTCCCTCCCCTCCTTTTCTTCCTCCATCTCTTTGTATGACCTCTCAACACTCTCCAAAGCAGCAGAGATATTTTTATGTGACAAAACGCTGCCTCCATACAGCTAGGCAACGTTGTGTGTGACAATGGAGCCACCTGAAGGCAGCCTTTCACCTTATAAATCTCACCCACATATCTTGCCTGGCTTATGTGACAAACCTAGTAGTGAAGTACTTCCTAAACAATTACCCAGGTTTACATACACCATTAGAAAAGGCCAAGAAACTGTGTTTGCACTTTTGGCGTTCATATTCAGTTGCCTCACATCTGTTGGAAGTGCATCATCCAGGTATAAATGCAGTGCTTCATCTGTGATGTGCCTACACAGTAGATTTTACATTATATATAATGCAGAGGCTAAAGGTGCATTTAGACACAAAGATAATTGCTCAAAAGATGGCTTTTAAGGTGATCATTTTGCATAATCTACTAATTGGTACTAATGCCTATTAGTACCAATTAGTAGTGTGCAAGTCACAGGGAGCTGTATTCAGGGAACCGACCACCCGCTGTTCTCTACTTAAATTCTCTTTGTTATGCAGGGCTGATTATAGCTGAGACAATGTAATCAGCTTTAATCAGCTCCCGGGCAAAACACAGCATGTGGTCCATCTTATCAGCTGTTTTGCTGAACAACTGATTTCAAGCCAAACTGACATCCATCGTTCGGCAGAAAACTGAAAGATGAGCACATTTACATGCAATGATAATTGCTCAAAACATAGCTTTTGAGCAAATTTTAAGCTATAATTGCTGTGTCTAAATGGGCCTTTAGCCAGCAGCAGATAGCAATCATGGAGTACGAGATGGTGCGTGCCATTAGCAGGTGCTGTAATGAGGTGTCACTTGATGTTCTAGTATTTTGGTTATTTCTGGAGAGCTGCACCATATCACCATTTTGGTTTAGTGTTTCTAACTATATCCAAACCCCCTTCTGTGGTGCGTTGCCTGATCAGCAGCACTTCCATTACAACTTGTACATTACTGACAGACGCATCCACCAGTTCACAGACAATGTGGATCGTCTGAGGTTTATGAAAATGAACCAGGCGTGGATTTCACCTGACTTCTGCACCCTAATGGCAGACTCCACTAATTAGTTAGCATACTGGCAATTTTTACTCACATATGACTAATCATAGAACCACATATCAAAGACCACACTGTGCCCTTATGGTGCTGCTCCTGCTAGTAGTGGTAGTTGTGGCCTACTCCAGGTTCTGCCATGTTTCCCCCAAATAGCAATATGGAAATATGGAACTACATCTCTCATATTTCCACGAGGTGCACACTCTGGACTCAAGGTGCTGTTGCTGGTGGTGGTGGAACTGTTGCTGCTCTACTTTTCTTATTTCCTCCTCCTCTTCTTCCTCCTCATTCTCCCAAAATAAAAAGTTTCAAAAGCACAGGACATAGCTCTACAGTAGAGATGAGCGAACGTGTTCTTCCGAGCTTGATATTCGTGCGAATATTAGGGTGTTCGGGATGTTCGTTATTCGTAACGAACACCATGCGGTGTTCTGGTTATTTTCACTTCCTTCCCTGAGACGTTAGCGCGCTTTTCTGGCCAATTGAAAGACAGGGAAGGCATTACAACTTCCCCCTGTGACGTTCAAGCCCTATACCACCCCCCTGCTGTGAGTGGCTGGGAAGATCAGGTGTCACCCGAACATAAAAGTCGGCCCCTCCCGCGGTTCGCCTCAGATGCGGTGTGAGTTAGATGAGGGACAGTGCTGTTTGTACCGGAGCTGCTGTAGGGAAAGAATTGGTAGTTAGTGTAGGCTTCAAGACCCCCCAAAGGTCCTTATTAGGGCCACTGATAGCTGTGTGTTGGCTGCTGTTAGCAGTGGCAAATTTTTTTTTCTCAAAATCGCCTCTGCAGACCATTGCACCTGGCATTAGGGACAGAAGTGCTGCATAGGCAGGGAGAGTGTTAGGAGTGAGTGTAGCCTTCAAGAACCTCAACGGTCCTTTCTAGGGCCATATTTATCCGTGTGCAGTACTGTCCAGGCTGCTGTTAGCTGTGCTGCATTTTTTTTTGCTTCTCAAAATCGCCTCTGCAGACCATTGCACCCTCCATTGATACTGCAGGGAAAGAATTGTATAGGCAGGGCGACAACACAGTTGTTATTCATTGAATATACGCAGTGCTGCCTTTTGGTGCCAAAAAACTGAAAACAAATCTATTTGTCCAGCCTCTGTCCGTCCTAAGGGCGGTGGACACGTGTGAGCTGCGTGAACAACATTGCTAAATCAGACGCACCCAGCTACGCTTTACTGCTGGCTTCGCCATTTGCTTTCCTTAATTGGGAAAAAAATACCTGCTCTCCAAGAGTTATAATAACTCTGCTACCCTCACGTTCTGTGACACATAAGCAGGGACACAGCACAGTTATTAAACTTCTCATGTTCATTGAATATACGCAGTGCTGCCTTTTGGTGGAAAAAAACTGAAAACAAATCTATTTGTCCAGCCTCTGTCCGTCCTAAGGGCGGTGGACACGTGTGAGCTGCGTGAAAAACATTGCTAAATCAGACGCACCCAGCTACGCTTTACTGCTGGCTTCGCCATTTGCTTTCCTTAATTGGGAAAAAAATACCTGCTCTCCAAGAGTTATAATAACTCTGCTACCCTCACGTTCTGTGACACATAAGCAGGGACACAGCACAGTTATTAAACTTCTCATGTTCATTGAATATACGCAGTGCTGCCTTTTGGTGGAAAAAAACTGAAAACAAATCTATTTGTCCAGCCTCTGTCCGTCCTAAGGGCGGTGGACACGTGTGAGCTGCGTGAACAACATTGCTAAATCAGACGCACCCAGCTACGCTTTACTGCTGGCTTCGCCATTTGCTTTCCTTAATTGGGAAAAAAATACCTGCTCTCCAAGAGTTATAATAACTCTGCTACCCTCACGTTCTGTGACACATAAGCAGGGACACAGCACAGTTATTAAACTTCTCATGTTCATTGAATATACGCAGTGCTGCCTTTTGGTGGAAAAAAACTGAAAACAAATCTATTTGTCCAGCCTCTGTCCGTCCTAAGGGCGGTGGACACGTGTGAGCTGCGTGAACAACATTGCTAAATCAGACGCACCCAGCTACGCTTTACTGCTGGCTTCGCCATTTGCTTTCCTTAATTGGGAAAAAAATACCTGCTCTCCAAGAGTTATAATAACTCTGCTACCCTCACGTTCTGTGACACATAAGCAGGGACACAGCACAGTTATTAAACTTCTCATGTTCATTGAATATACGCAGTGCTGCCTTTTGGTGGAAAAAAACTGAAAACAAATCTATTTGTCCAGCCTCTGTCCGTCCTAAGGGCGGTGGACACGTGTGAGCTGCGTGAACAACATTGCTAAATCAGACGCACCCAGCTACGCTTTACTGCTGGCTTCGCCATTTGCTTTCCTTAATTGGGAAAAAAATACCTGCTCTCCAAGAGTTATAATAACTCTGCTACCCTCACGTTCTGTGACACATAAGCAGGGACACAGCACAGTTATTAAACTTCTCATGTTCATTGAATATACGCAGTGCTGCCTTTTGGTGGAAAAAAACTGAAAACAAATCTATTTGTCCAGCCTCTGTCCGTCCTAAGGGCGGTGGACACGTGTGAGCTGCGTGAACAACATTGCTAAATCAGACGCACCCAGCTACGCTTTACTGCTGGCTTCGCCATTTGCTTTCCTTAATTGGGAAAAAAATACCTGCTCTCCAAGAGTTATAATAACTCTGCTACCCTCACGTTCTGTGACACATAAGCAGGGACACAGCACAGTTATTAAACTTCTCATGTTCATTGAATATACGCAGTGCTGCCTTTTGGTGGAAAAAAACTGAAAACAAATCTATTTGTCCAGCCTCTGTCCGTCCTAAGGGCGGTGGACACGTGTGAGCTGCGTGAACAACATTGCTAAATCAGACGCACCCAGCTACGCTTTACTGCTGGCTTCGCCATTTGCTTTCCTTAATTGGGAAAAAAATACCTGCTCTCCAAGAGTTATAATAACTCTGCTACCCTCACGTTCTGTGACACATTAGCAGGGACACAGCACAGTTATTAAACTTAGATAATTCATTCACTAGAGGCAGTGGGGCCTTTCGTTTTCCAAAAAGGGCAAAAATTATATTTGGCCTGCAGTCTTGCGCCAATTTATTTCCTGCCTGTGAAATCAAATCACTGGTAATACAGCATGCTGAGGGGTAGGGGTAGGCCTAGAGGACGTGGACGCGGCCGAGGACGCGGAGGGCCAAGTCAGGGTGTGGGCACAGCCCGAGCTCCTGATCCCGGTGTGTCGCAGCCGACTGCTGCGCGATTAGGAGAGAGGCACGTTTCTGGCGTCCCCACATTCATCGCCCAATTAATGGGTCCACGCGGGAGACGGTTATTAGAAAATGAGCAGTGTGAGCAGGTCCTGTCCTGGATGGCAGAAAGTGCTTCGAGCAACCTATCGTCTACCCGCAGTTCTGCGCCGTCCACTGCTGCCAATCCGAATCCTCTGTCTGCTGCTCCTCCTTCCTCCCAGCCTCCTCACTCCACTACAATAACACCTGCTCAGGAGCGGGAACACTCCCAGGAACTGTTCTTGGGCCCCTGCTTAGATTGGGCAGCAGCGGTTCCTCTCCCACCAGAGGAGTTTATCGTCACTGATGCCCAACCATTCGAAAGTTCCCGGGGTCCGGGGGAAGAGGCTCGGGACTTCCGCCAACTGTCTCAACAACTTTCTGTGGGTGAGGAGGACGATGACGATCAGACACAGTTGTCTTGCAGTGAGGTAGTAGTAAGGGCAGTAAGTCCGAGGGAGCAGCGCACAGAGGATTCGGAGGAAGAGCAGCAGGACGATGAGGTGACTGACCCCACCTGGTGTGCAACGCTTACTCAGGAGGACAGGTCTTCAGAGGGGGAGTCAAGGGCATCAGCAGGGCAGGTTGCAAGAGCCAGTGCGGTGGCCAGGGGTAGAGGCAGGGCCAGACCGAATAATCCACCAAGTGTTTCCCAAAGCGCCCCCTCGCGCCATGCCACCCTGCAGAGGCCGAGGTGCTCTAAGGTCTGGCAGTTTTTCACAGAGGCGCCTGACGACCGACGAACAGTGGTGTGCAACCTTTGTTGCGCAAAGCTCAGCCGGGGAGCCAACACCAACAGCCTCACCACCACCACCATGCGCAGACATATGATGGCCAAGCACCCCACAAGGTGGGACGAAGGCCGTTCACCGCCTCCGGTTTGCACCCCTGCCTCTCCCCCTGTGCCCCAACCTGCCACTGAGATGCAACCCCCCTCTCAGGACACAGGCACTACCGCCTCATGGCCTGCACCCACACCCTCATCTCCGCTGTCCTCGGCCCCATCCAGCAGTGTAGTTCAGCGCACCGTTCAGCCGTCGCTTGCGCAAGTGTTCGAGCGCAAGCGCAAGTACGCCGCCACGCACCCGCACGCTCAAACGTTAACCGTCCGCATAGCAAAATTCATCAGCCTTGAGATGCTGCCGTATAGGGTTGTGGAAACTGAGTCCTTCAAAAGTATCATGGAGGCGGCGGCCCCGCGCTACTCAGTTCCCAGTCGCCACTACTTTTCCCGATGTGCCGTCCCAGCCCTGCACGACCACGTCTCCCGCAACATTGTGCGCGCCCTCACCAACGCGGTTACTGCCACGGTCCACTTAACTACGGACACGTGGACAAGCACAGGCGGGCAGGGCCACTACATCTCCCTGACGGCACATTGGGTGAATTTAGTGGAGGCTGGGACAGAGTCAGAGCCTGGGACCGCTCACGTCCTACCCACCCCCAGAATTGCGGGCCCCAGCTCGGTGCTGGTATCTGCGGAGGTGTATGCTTCCTCCACTAAAGCACCCTCCTCCTCCTCCTCTGTCTCGCAATCAAGATGTGTTAGCAGCAGCATGTCGCCAGCAGTCGGTGTCGCGCGGTGTGGCAGCACAGCGGTGGGCAAGCGTCAGCAGGCCGTGCTGAAACTACTCAGCTTAGGCGATAAGAGGCACACGGCCCACGAACTGCTGCAGGGTCTGACAGAGCAGACCGACCGCTGGCTTGCGCCGCTGAGCCTCCAACCGGGCATGGTCGTGTGTGACAACGGGCGTAACCTGGTGGCGGCTCTGCAGCTCGGCAGCCTCACGCACGTGCCATGCCTGGCCCACGTCTTTAATTTGGTGGTTCAGCGGTTTCTGAAAAGCTACCCACGCTTGTCAGACCTGCTCGTAAAGGCGCGCCGGCTCTGCGCACATTTCCGCAAGTCCCACACGGACGCTGCCACCCTGCGCACCCTGCAACATCACTTTAAGCTGCCAGTGCACTGACTGCTGTGCGACGTGCCCACACGGTGGAACTCTACGCTCCACATGTTGGCCAGGCTCTATGAACAACGTAGAGCTATAGTCAAATACCAACTCCAACATGGGCGGCGCAGTGGGAGTCAGCCTCCTCAATTCCTTTCAGAAGAGTGGGCCTGGTTGGCAGACATCTGCCATGTCCTTGGTAATTTTGAGGAGTCTACCCAGGTGGTGAGCGGCGATGCTACAATCATTAGCGTCACCATTCCTCTGCTATGCATCTTGAGAAATTCCCTGCAAACCATAAAGGCAGCTGCTTTGCGCTCGGAAACGGGGGCGGGGGAAGACAGTATGCCGCTGGATAGTCAGGGCACCCTCCTGTCTATTTCTCAGCGCGTACAGGAGGAGGAGGAGGAGCATGAGGAGGATGAGGAGGAGGGGGAAGAGACAGCTTGGCCCGCTGCTGACGGTACACCGGCTGATTGCCTGTCATCCTTTCAGCGTGTATGGCCTGAGGAGGAGGAGGAGGAGGAGGATCCTGATAGTGATTTTCCTAGTGAAGACAGCCATGTGTTGCGTACAGGTACCCTGGCACACATGGCTGACTTCATGTTAGGATGCCTTTCTCGTGACCCTCGCGTTGCACGCATTCTGGCCACGACGGATTACTGGGTGTACACACTGCTCGATCCACGGTATAAGGAGAACCTGCCCACTCTGATTCCCGAAGAGGAAAGGGGTTCGAGAGTGTTGCTATACCACAGGACCCTTGCGGACAAGCTGATGGTAAAATTCCCAGCCGACAGCGCTAGTGGCAGAAGGCGCAGTACCGAGGGCAAGGTAGCAGGGGATGTGCGTAGATCGAGCAGCATGTACATCCCAGGCAGTGCAACAGTCTTTAAGGGCCTGGCCAGCTTTATGGCTCCCCACCAAGACTGTGTCACCGCTCCCCAGTCACGGCTGAGTCGGCGGGAGCACTGTAAAAGGATGGTGAGGGAGTACGTAGCGGATCGCACGACCATCCTTGGTGACGCCTCTGCCCCCTACAACTACTGGGTGTCGAAGCTGGACACGTGGCCTGAACTAGCGCTGTATGCCCTGGAGGTGCTTGCTTGTCCTGCGGCTAGCGTCTTGTCGGAGAGGGTGTTTAGTGCGGCTGGGGGAATCATCACAGATAAGCGTAGCCGCTTGTCAACCGACAGTGCCGACAGGCTAACACTCATCAAGATGAACAAAGGCTGGATTTCCCCAGACTTCTGTTCTCCACCAGCGGACAGCAGCGATACGTAAGCAATACGTAGGCTGCACCCGCGGATGGAAGCTACGTTCTCTCTCACCATCCAAAACGGGGACATTTCTGCTTCATCAATCTGTGTCTAATATTCCTCCTCCTCCTCCTCCTGCTCCTCCTCCTGAAACCTCACGTAATCACGCTGAACGGGCAATTTTTCTTAGGGCCACAAGGCTCACTCAAATAATTTTTCAGAACAATTTTTATAAGTTTCAATGCGCTTAAAAGCATTGGAACTTTAACTTGAACCAATTTTTCGTTACACTGGGCTGCCTCCAGGCCTAGTTACCACTTAAGCCACATTAACCAAAGCGATTAATGGGTTTCACCTGCCCTCTTGGCTGGCCATGGCCAATTTTTGGGATGTACATTAGTACTGTTGATACAGCAATTTTTGTGGGCCCTCGCCTACAGTGTAATCAAATTAATTTTTAGCCCACCTGCATTACAGCTGACGTTACCTCAGCTGTGTTGGGCAATGCAATGGGATATTTTTATGTACCGCCGGTGGGTTCCAGGGAGCCACCCATGCTGTAGGTGCACACTGAGTTTTTAATACATCTGTACACTTCTAAAGAACCCGTCTGACTGGGGCATGCAGTGTGGGCCGAAGCCCACCTGTATTACGCACGACATTACTACCTCAGCTGTGTTGGGCAATGCAATGGGATATTTCTATGTACCGCCGGTGGCTTCCTGGCACCCACCCAGGCAGTGGGTCCACAGGGAGTTTAACCTACATGTGTCCACTTGTAAAGAACCCCAGTCTGACTGGGGCATGCAGTGTGGGCCGAAGCCCACCTGCATTAAGCACGACATTACTACCTCAGCTGTGTTGGGCAATGCAATGGGATATTTTTATGTACCGCCGGTGGGTTCCAGGGAGCCACCCATGCTGTAGGTGCACACTGAGTTTTTAATACATCTGTACACTTCTAAAGAACCCGTCTGACTGGGGCATGCAGTGTGGGCCGAAGCCCACCTGTATTACGCACGACATTACTACCTCAGCTGTGTTGGGCAATGCAATGGGATATTTCTATGTACCGCCGGTGGCTTCCTGGCACCCACCCAGGCAGTGGGTCCACAGGGAGTTTAACCTACATGTGTCCACTTGTAAAGAACCCCAGTCTGACTGGGGCATGCAGTGTGGGCTGAAACCCACCTGCATTAACCCTTTCCAGTCCACTGTGTGACCTGTGAAGACATTAGGGTTTAAGGCTGTACAGCTCCGTTGTTGGTAGACGTCCGTCGGGGTTCTCTTACTGTATATTGCCAGCCTCTCTGCTGTCGGAGCCTATCCTACGTGTCAGCTCATGCAGTACTGGCTTTAGCCAGCATATAGCGCCGTTGTATAACAGCAGAAAAAGAGTAAGCCCCCTAGGAAAACCATATACAAATTGGATTGGAAAGGGTTAAGCACAACATTACTACCTCAGCTGTGTTGGGCAATGCAATGGGATATTTCTATGTACCGCCGGTGGCTTCCTGGCACCCACCCATGCTGTAGGTGCACACGGAGTTTTTACTACATCTGTACACTTATAAAGAACCCCAGTCTGACTGGGGCATGCAGTGTGGGCCGAAGCCCACCTGCATTAAGCACGACATTACTACCTCAGCTGTGTTGGGCAATGCAATGGGATATTTCTGTGTACCGCCGGTAGGTTCCAGGGAGCCACCCATGCTGTGGGTCGACAGGGACTTCACAATAGGGAGTTGTACCTGCCTGTGTCTATGAATTAAAAAGCCCGGTCTGACTGGGGCATGCAGACACCTTGACAGAATGAATAGTGTGTGGCACATAGGTTCCCCATTGCTATGCCCACGTGTGCAGCTCCTGATGGCGGTGGCACAGGATTCTATTTCTCATTGCTTCTGTACAGCATTGTGGGCTATCGCTCCGCCACTTTTAAAGAGGGTCGCTGCCTAGCCGTGCCAACCTCTGCAGTGTGTGCCTGCGGTCCCTCGTCATGGCAGACGCAATTCTAAATAGACATGAGCGTGGTGTGGCATGAGGGCAGCTGAAGGCTGCCCAGGGACACTTTGGTGTGCGCTGTGGGGGGGGAGGGGGGGCGGTTGGGCAGCATGTAACCCAGGAGAAGTGTCAGTGGAGTGTCATGCAGGCAGTGATTGTGCTTTGTTGGAGGTAGTGTGGTGCTTAGCAAAGGTATGCCATGCTAATGAGGGCTTTTCAGAAGTAAAAGTTGTTGGGAGGGGGGGGGCCCACTCTTGCCGGTATTGTGGCTTAATAGTGGGACCTGGGAACTTGAGATGCAGCCCAACATGTAGCCCCTCGCCTGCCCTATCCGTTTCTGTGTCGTTCCCATCACTTTGTTGAATTGCCCAGATTTTCACACATGAAAACCTTAGCGAGCATCGGCGAAATACAAAAATGCTCTGGTCGCCCATTGACTTCAATGGGGTTCGTTGTTCGAAACGAACCCTCGAGCATCCCGGGAAGTTCGTTCCGAATAACGAACACCCGAACATTTTGGTGTTCGCTCATCTCTACTCTACAGCTTTTCCTTGAAGGAGGCCCATGCGTGGCTGTTCTGATCATTTGGTAGAATTTGTCCTTTTCAAAATTTTTGACATTGCTTTTAAAGCAAGTGCCACACCAGCTGTCTCCCTTGGCGTAATTTTGGTACTCTACTGCTTTTCCTTGGAGGGGAAGAAATAGGAGGCCAGTGCTTGACTGTTCTGTTCAACTGAAAGAATTTGTCCTTTGAAAATGTATGACATTGCTTTTAAAACAAGTGCCATGCCTGCTGTCCTGCATAGTGTAATTTTGGTCGCTGTTCCTTGGAGAAAGGTTGTGCTTGAGTGTTCAGTTTACCTGGTAGAATGTGTTCTTTGAAAATATATGACATTACTTTTAAAAAAGGCTCCACACTTGCTGTCTTTCTTGGCGCAATCTATGATCTAGGAGACCATATGTGGGCCTTCTTTTGTTTCAGCGACACCATTGTGCTACAAGTGACCCCCACACCACCATATATTATATTTACCAATTTTTGGGAAGAGCAGAAAATTTCCCAGATGTGTAGCTGTAGTCCCATGCAATTCGGTTGGCTTTTCCTGCACGGGGGACCTTCTAGAGGGCAAATAATGAATCTGATTTTTACTCCCATTGACTTTAATAGGAGTTGGAAATGGCCGTCCTGATTCACAATGATTTTGGTGGAATCGACTCGATCCAGACACAAACTGATTATTCCACTAATCGCTAATCACATTTTTTTAAGTACAAATTTAGTGGACTATATCCTGAGTTGTCACTATTTGGCTGCATTCACACGAACGTATATCGACTCGGTTTTCACGCCGAGCCGATATACGTCGTCCTCATCTGCAGGGGGGGGGGATGGAAGAGCCAGGAGCAGGAAATGAGCTCCCGCCCCCTCTCTGCCTCCTCTCCACCTCTCTGCACTATTTTCAATGAAAGGAGGCGGGGCGGGGGCAGGGCTAAGTGCCGCGAATTAGCCCCACCCCCGTCCCGCCTCTCCCCATTGCAAATAGTTCAGAGGGGCAGAGAGGGGGCGGGAGCTCAGTTCCTGCTCCTGGCTCTTCCATCCTCCCCCCTGCAGATGAGGACGACGTATATCGGCTTGGCGTGAAAACCGAGCCGATATACGTTCGTGGGAATGCAGCCTTAAACACATTTTCTTAGCTCCTGCAGTAAAGCAGCAAACATACAGCATGTCTAAGCTATTAGTTTCCAGTCCACCTACTACTTACAGAAGCTGTGTATGCCAAGCTATTCAGCTCAGGTAAAGCAGTGCCATTGGAAACCAGTCAAATGTATTCCAAAGGAATACTCATTATATGGGATTGCAATGTTACATTACAAGTTTGTACACTGTATAAATTGTTTATCTTTCTATACAAATGTTTGTCTGATATGCGGTATAATATGTACCAGATGTGGACAGAGCCTTATTATAAATGGAACTATAATGCAAATCAATGCAAGCCCCATTTATTCTTTTGTAGCTCATGATTCTTTAGCTTTGATACCTTCAGAATCTTTCAGAATGTCTCAATGCTATTTTATCTGGATTCAGATTTGGGCTATACAGACATATACAAGTGAAATTTCACTTTTGCACGTCTTTTGACATGTTATTAAAATGTGGGTGGCCACGAGCTGGAAGCCCCATTAATTTGCCCGGAGATCTCGGATTCTTTGCATTATGTCAGTAATGAGTCTGCAGTATGCATTGCCTCAGGCCCCTCTATTTTAGTATTTGTGGCAGCACCTGATCAGAGACCTTCACTGATAATTAGAGATGAGCGAACGCGTTCGTCCGAGCTTGATATTCGTGCGAATATTAGGGTGTTCGGGATGTTCGTTATTCGTAACGAACACCATGCGGTGTTCTGGTTACTTTCACTTCCTTCCCTGAGACGTTAGCGCGCTTTTCTGGCCAATTGAAAGACAGGGAAGGCATTACAACTTCCCCCTGCAACGTTTAAGCCCTATACCACCCCCCTGCAGTGAGTGGCTGGCGAGATCAGGTGTTCGCCTAATATAAAAGTCGGCCCCTCCCGCGGCTCGCCTCAGATGCGGTGTGAGTTAGATGAGGGACAGTGCTGTTTATACCGGAGCTGCTGTAGGGAAAGAATTGGTAGTTAGTGTAGGCTTCAAGACCCCCCAAAGGTCCTTATTAGGGCCACTGATAGCTGTGTGTTGGCTGCTGTTAGCAGTGGGATTTTTTTTTCTCTCAAAATCGCCTCTGCAGACCGTTGCACCTGGCATTAGGGACAGAAGTGCTGCATAGGCAGGGAGAGTGTTAGGAGTGAGTGTAGCCTTCAAGAACCTCAACGGTCCTTTCTAGGGCCATATTTATCAGTGTGCAGTACTGTCCAGGCTGCTGTTAGCTGTGCTGCATTTTTTGTGGGCTTCTCAAAATCGCCTCTGCAGAGCATTCCACCCTCCATTGATACTGCAGGGAAAGAATTGTATAGGCAGGGCCACAACACAGTTATTATTCATAGAATATACGCAGTGCTGCCTTTTGGTGGGAAAAAACTGAAAACAAATCTATTTGTCCAGCCTCTGTCCGTCCTTACGGGCTGTGGACACGTGTGAGCTGCGTGAAAAACATTGCTAAATCATACGCACCCAGCTACGCTTTACTGCTGGCTTCGCCATTTGCTTTCCTTAATTGGGAAAAAAAATACCTGCTCTGCCAGAGTTATAATAACTCTGCTACCCTCACGTTCTGTGACACATAAGCAGGGACACAGCACAGTTATTAAACTTCTCCTGTTCATAGAATATACGCAGTGCTGCCTTTTGGTGGGAAAAAACTGAAAACAAATCTATTTGTCCAGCCTCTGTCCGTCCTTACGGGCGGTGGAGACGTGTGAGCTGCGTGAAAAACATTGCTAAATCATACGCACCCAGCTACGCTTTACTGCTGGCTTCGCCATTTGCTTTCCTTAATTGGGAAAAAAAATACCTGCTCTGCCAGAGTTATAATAACTCTGCTACCCTCACGTTCTGTGACACATAAGCAGGGACACAGCACAGTTATTAAACTTCTCCTGTTCATAGAATATACGCAGTGCTGCCTTTTGGTGGGAAAAAACTGAAAACAAATCTATTTGTCCAGCCTCTGTCCGTCCTTACGGGCGGTGGACACGTGTGAGCTGCGTGAAAAACATTGCTAAATCATACGCACCCAGCTACGCTTTACTGCTGGCTTCGCCATTTGCTTTCCTTAATTGGGAAAAAAAATACCTGCTCTGCCAGAGTTATAATAACTCTGCTACCCTCACGTTCTGTGACACATAAGCAGGGACACAGCACAGTTATTAAACTTCTCATGTTCATAGAATATACGCAGTGCTGCCTTTTGGTGGGAAAAAACTGAAAACAAATCTATTTGTCCAGCCTCTGTCCGTCCTTACGGGCTGTGGACACGTGTGAGCTGCGTGAAAAACATTGCTAAATCATACGCACCCAGCTACGCTTTACTGCTGGCTTCGCCATTTGCTTTCCTTAATTGGGAAAAAAAATACCTGCTCTGCCAGAGTTATAATAACTCTGCTACCCTCACGTTCTGTGACACATAAGCAGGGACACAGCACAGTTATGTTATTAAACTTAGATAATTCATTCACTAGAGGCAGTGGGGCCTTTCGTTTTCCAAAAAGGGCAAAAATTATATTTGGCCTGCAGTCTTGCGCCAATTTATTTCCTGCCTGTGAAATCAAATCACTGGTAATACAGCATGCTGAGGGGTAGGGGTAGGCCTAGAGGACGTGGACGCGGCCGAGGACGCGGAGGGCCAAGTCAGGGTGTGGGCACAGGCCGAGCTCCTGATCCAGGTGTGTCGCAGCCGACTGCTGCGCGATTAGGAGAGAGGCACGTTTCTGGCGTCCCCACATTCATCGCCCAATTAATGGGTCCACGCGGGAGACGGTTATTAGAAAATGAGCAGTGTGAGCAGGTCCTGTCCTGGATGGCAGAAAGTGCTTCGAGCAACCTATCGTCTACCCGCAGGTCTGCGCCGTCCACTGCTGCCAATCCGAATCCTCTGTCTGCTGCTCCTCCTTCCTCCCAGCCTCCTCACTCCACTACAATAACACCTGCTCAGGAGCGGGAGCACTCCCAGGAACTGTTCTCGGGCCCCTGCTTAGATTGGGCAGCAGCGGTTCCTCTCCCACCAGAGGAGTTTATCGTCACTGATGCCCAACCATTCGAAAGTTCCCGGGGTCCGGGGGAAGAGGCTGGGGACTTCCGCCAACTGTCTCAACAACTTTCTGTGGGTGAGGAGGACGATGACGATCAGACACAGTTGTCTTGCAGTGAGGTAGTAGTAAGGGCAGTAAGTCCCAGGGAGCAGCGCACAGAGGATTCGGAGGAAGAGCAGCAGGACGATGAGGTGACTGACCCCACCTGGTGTGCAACGCTTACTCAGGAGGACAGGTCTTCAGAGGGGGAGTCAAGGGCATCAGCAGGGCAGGTTGCAAGAGGCAGTGCAGTGGCCAGGGGTAGAGGCAGGGCCAGACCGAATAATCCACCAAGTGTTTCCCAAAGCGCCCCCTCGCGCCATGCCACCCTGCGGAGGCCGAGGTGCTCTAAGGTCTGGCAGTTTTTCACAGAGATGCCTGACGACCGACGAACAGTGGTGTGCAACCTTTGTCGCGCAAAGCTCAGCCGGGGAGCCAACACCAACAGCCTCACCACCACCACCATGCGCAGACATATGATGGCCAAGCACCCCGCAAGGTGGGACAAAGGCCGTTCACCGCCTCCGGTTTGCACCCCTGCCTCTCCCCCTGTGCCCCAACCTGCCACTGAGATGCAACCCCCCTCTCAGGACACAGGCACTACCGCCTCATGGCCTGCACCCACACCCTCATCTCCGCTGTCCTCGGCCCCATCCAGCAGTGTAGTTCAGCGCACCGTTCAGCCGTCGCTTGCGCAAGTGTTCGAGCGCAAGCGCAAGTACGCCGCCACGCACCCGCACGCTCAAACGTTAACCGTCCGCATAGCAAAATTCATCAGCCTTGAGATGCTGCCGTATAGGGTTGTGGAAACGGAGTCCTTCAAAAGTATCATGGAGGCGGCGGCCCCGCGCTACTCAGTTCCCAGTCGCCACTACTTTTCCCGATGTGCCGTCCCAGCCCTGCACGACCACGTCTCCCGCAACATTGTGCGCGCCCTCACCAACGCGGTTACTGCCACGGTCCACTTAACTACGGACACGTGGACAAGCACAGGCGGGCAGGGCCACTACATCTCCCTGACGGCACATTGGGTGAATTTAGTGGAGGCTGGGACAGAGTCAGAGCCTGGGACCGCTCACGTCCTACCCACCCCCAGAATTGCGGGCCCCAGCTCGGTGCTGGTATCTGCGGAGGTGTATGCTTCCTCCACTAAAGCACCCTCCTCCTCCTCCTCCTCCTCTGTCTCACAATCAAGATGTGTTAGCAGCAGCATGTCGCCAGCAGTCGGTGTCGCGCGGTGTGGCAGCACAGCGGTGGGCAAGCGTCAGCAGGCCGTGCTGAAACTACTCAGCTTAGGCGATAAGAGGCACACGGCCCACGAACTGCTGCAGGGTCTGACACAGCAGACCGACCGCTGGCTTGCGCCGCTGAGCCTCCAACCGGGCATGGTCGTGTGTGACAACGGCCGTAACCTGGTGGCGGCTCTGCAGCTCGGCAGCCTCACGCACGTGCCATGCCTGGCCCACGTCTTTAATTTGGTGGTTCAGCGCTTTCTGAAAAGCTACCCACGCTTGTCAGACCTGCTCGTAAAGGCGCGCCGGCTCTGCGCACATTTCCGCAAGTCCCACACGGACGCTGCCACCCTGCGCACCCTGCAACATCACTTTAAGCTGCCAGTGCACCGACTGCTGTGCGACGTGCCCACACGGTGGAACTCTACGCTCCACATGTTGGCCAGGCTCTATGAACAACGTAGAGCTATAGTCGAATACCAACTCCAACATGGGCGGCGCAGTGGGAGTCAGCCTCCTCAATTCCTTTCAGAAGAGTGGGCCTGGTTGGCAGACATCTGCCATGTCCTTGGTAATTTTGAGGAGTCTACCCAGGTGGTGAGCGGCGATGCTACAATCATTAGCGTCACCATTCCTCTGCTATGCATCTTGAGAAATTCCCTGCAAACCATAAAGGCAGCTGCTTTGCGCTCGGAAACGGGGGCGGGGGAAGACAGTATGCCGCTGGATAGTCAGGGCACCCTCCTGTCTATTTCTCAGCGCGTACAGGAGGAGGAGGAGGAGCATGAGGAGGATGAGGAGGAGGGGGAAGAGACAGCTTGGGCCGCTGCTGACGGTACACCGGCTGATTGCCTGTCATCCTTTCAGCGTGTATGGCCTGAGGAGGAGGAGGAGGAGGATCCTGAAAGTGATCTTCCTAGTGAGGACAGCCATGTGTTGCGTACTGGTACCCTGGCACACATGGCTGACTTCATGTTAGGATGCCTTTCTCGTGACCCTCGCGTTGCACGCATTCTGGCCACGACGGATTACTGGGTGTACACACTGCTCGATCCACGGTATAAGGAGAACCTGCCCACTCTGATTCCCGAAGAGGAAAGGGGTTCGAGAGTGTTGCTATACCACAGGACCCTTGCGGACAAGCTGATGGTAAAATTCCCAGCCGACAGCGCTAGTGGCAGAAGGCGCAGTACCGAGGGCAAGGTAGCAGGGGATGTGCGTAGATCGAGCAGCATGTACATCCCAGGCAGTGCAACAGTCTTTAAGGGCCTGGCCAGCTTTATGGCTCCCCACCAAGACTGTGTCACCGCTCCCCAGTCACGGCTGAGTCGGCGGGAGCACTGTAAAAGGATGGTGAGGGAGTACGTAGCGGATCGCACGACCATCCTTGGTGACGCCTCTGCCCCCTACAACTACTGGGTGTCGAAGCTGGACATGTGGCCTGAACTAGCGCTGTATGCCCTGGAGGTGCTTGCTTGTCCTGCGGCTAGCGTCCTGTCGGAGAGGGTGTTTAGTGCGGCTGGGGGAATCATCACAGATAAGCGTAGCCGCTTGTCAACCGACAGTGCCGACAGGCTAACACTCATCAAGATGAACAAAGGCTGGATTTCCCCAGACTTCTGTTCTCCACCAGCGGACAGCAGCGATACGTAAGCAATACGTAGGCTGCACCCGCGGATGGAAGCTACGTTCTCTCTCACCATCCAAAACGGGGACATTTCTGCTTCATCAATCTGTGTCTAATATTCCTCCTCCTCCTCCTCCTGCTCCTCCTCCTGAAACCTCACGTAATCACGCTGAACGGGCAATTTTTCTTAGGGCCACAAGGCTCACTCAAATAATTTTTCAGAACAATTTTTATAAGTTTCAATGCGCTTAAAAGCATTGGAACTTTAACTTGAACCAATTTTTCGTTACACTGGGCTGCCTCCAGGCCTAGTTACCACTTAAGCCACATTAACCAAAGCGATTAATGGGTTTCACCTGCCCTCTTGGCTGGCCATGGCCAATTTTTGGGATGTACATTAGTACTGTTGATACAGCAATTTTTGTGGGCCCTCGCCTACAGTGTAATCAAATTAATTTTTAGCCCACCTGCATTACAGCTGACGTTACCTCAGCTGTGTTGGGCAATGCAATGGGATATTTTTATGTACCGCCGGTGGGTTCCAGGGAGCCACCCATGCTGTAGGTGCACACTGAGTTTTTAATACATCTGTACACTTCTAAAGAACCCGTCTGACTGGGGCATGCAGTGTGGGCCGAAGCCCACCTGTATTACGCACGACATTACTACCTCAGCTGTGTTGGGCAATGCAATGGGATATTTCTATGTAACGCCGGTGGCTTCCTGGCACCCACCCAGGCAGTGGGTCCACAGGGAGTTTAACCTACATGTGTCCACTTGTAAAGAACCCCAGTCAGACTGGGGCATGCAGTGTGGGCCGAAGCCCACCTGTATTACGCACGACATTACTACCTCAGCTGTGTTGGGCAATGCAATGGGATATTTTTATGTACCGCCGGTGGGTTCCAGGGAGCCACCCATGCTGTAGGTGCACACTGAGTTTTTAATACATCTGTACACTTCTAAAGAACCCGTCTGACTGGGGCATGCAGTGTGGGCCGAAGCCCACCTGTATTACGCACGACATTACTACCTCAGCTGTGTTGGGCAATGCAATGGGATATTTCTATGTAACGCCGGTGGCTTCCTGGCACCCACCCAGGCAGTGGGTCCACAGGGAGTTTAACCTACATGTGTCCACTTGTAAAGAACCCCAGTCTGACTGGGGCATGCAGTGTGGGCCGAAACCCACCTGCATTAACCCTTTCCAGTCCACTGTGTGACCTTTGAAGACATTAGGGTTTAAGGCTGTACAGCTCCGTTGTTGGTAGACGTCCGTCGGGGTTCTCTTACTGTATATTGCCAGCCTCTCTGCTGTCGGAGCCTATCCTACGTGTCAGCTCATGCAGTACTGGCTTTAGCCAGCATATAGCGCCGTTGTATAACAGCAGAAAAAGAGTAAGCCCCCTAGGAAAACCATATACAAATTGGATTGGAAAGGGTTAAGCACAACATTACTACCTCAGCTGTGTTGGGCAATGCAATGGGATATTTCTATGTACCGCCGGTGGCTTCCTGGCACCCACCCATGCTGTAGGTGCACACGGACTTTTTACTACATCTGTACACTTATAAAGAACCCCAGTCAGACTGGGGCATGCAGTGTGGGCCGAAGCCCACCTGCATTAAGCACGACATTACTACCTCAGCTGTGTTGGGCAATGCAATGGGATATTTCTGTGTACCGCCGGTGGGTTCCAGGGAGCCACCCATGCTGTGGGTCGACAGGGACTTCACAATAGGGAGTTGTACCTGCCTGTGTCTATGAATTAAAAAGCCCGGTCTGACTGGGGCATGCAGACACCTTGACAGAATGAATAGTGTGTGGCACATAGGTTCCCCATTGCTATGCCCACGTGTGCAGCTCCTGATGGCGGTGGCACAGGATTCTATTTCTCATTGCTTCTGTACAGCATTGTGGGCTATCGCTCCGCCACTTTTAAAGAGGGTCGCTGCCTAGCCGTGCCAACCTCTGCAGTGTGTGCCTGCGGTTCCTCCTCATGGCAGACGCAATTCTAAATAGACATGAGCGTGGTGTGGCATGAGGGCAGCTGAAGGCTGCCCAGGGACACTTTGGTGTGCGCTGTGGGGGGGGAGGGGGGGCGGTTGGGCAGCATGTAACCCAGGAGAAGTGTCAGTGGAGTGTCATGCAGGCAGTGATTGTGCTTTGTTGGAGGTAGTGTGGTGCTTAGCAAAGGTATGCCATGCTAATGAGCGCTTTTCAGAAGTAAAAGTTGTTGGGAGGGGGGGGGGGGGGCCCACTCTTGCCGCTATTGTGGCTTAATAGTGGGACCTGTGAACTTAGGATGCAGCCCAACATGTAGCCCCTCGCCTGCCCTATCCGTCACTGTGTCATTCCCATCACTTTCCTGAATTGCCCAGATTTTCACACATGAAAACCTGAGCGAGCATCGGCGAAATACAAAAATGTTCTGGTCGCCCATTGACTTCAATGGGGTTCGTTGTTCGAAACGAACCCTCGAGCATCACGGGAAGTTCGTTACGAAGAACGAACACCCGAACATTTTGGTGTTCGCTCATCTCTACTGATAATACCTTTTGACATGCATTTTTTTAAACCATTTCTGGAAAAAATGGTTTTTAGTGCATTCCAATATACTTTAAAATACATTAATGCAATATTATGATGATCAGTAATGAGTGAACTATTGAAATTTTTGGTTTGGCCACTTCGCCACACTTTTGCAAAAAGTTCATTTTGGTCCTAAATAGTTCTAACCAAACCAGAAGTTTACCAAAACCTCTAAAATTGGTGTATAACACTTAGACAATGTTATACATCAGTGTTCAGGATGAGTGTTGAATGAACCAAACTAGTAGAACCCTATTTCGAGTCACTTTTTACTAAAAGCTTGGGTTGGGTTCATGCTGAACTGAACTTTTGGCAAAGTTCGATCCAAACCAGGGTTCTACAGGTTTGGTTCGCTCAACACTAATTATGATGGCTATCATTTTCATCATGGTTTTTTGGACTCATTATCATTGAATACAATCCCATCATATTCCGTAAACCTGTACAATGTGATAGAACATGTTTTAAAAAGAAACCAGGTACAATTACATTTCCAAGAACATTTAATGTATCAAAATGGAAGTTCCAAGCTACAACAGGACAGAGTGCTATCTAAGTTACGAGCTAAACCCGCCTTGAAAAAACAATTTCTGCAGTGACATTTAATATTTCTAGTATTCCATCTGTGCATTAAAGCATTGCACAATTGAAACCTGGTTGGCTGCTCAGACAGCTTTTCTCAAAAATAACAGTTTTATGGCTACTGTAAATCTATTAAGCCACAATTTGCACATAATAAAATGGAACAGCAAGCAGTTAAACAAGAGCTCATTGCTAAGCTACAGAATATTTACCAGGAAAAGTCATTGAGTCTGCCTCTGCTACTGCTGCTGCACTTGAAGAAATTCAATCACACTGATTGAGGAAACCTGGAGAGAGTTGACTTTTCCTTCCTCCAGTTCATAATTGCCCTGTAGACCATTTAATCATGTGTAGATGAAACAAAGGCTATGCTGTGGACGGCCGGAAGCAAAAGTATGCACTTAGAAAATGCTTCCTTCTCACCAAGTGGAACCAGGGACTTATCTCCTTACTCCTCCAAAGCAACCATGCTGTCAAAGGTGGGAGCTGAAAAGCAGACTCGCTTTTCCTGCTGTCACAACAGAGGCCCCAGCTAAATAACTATATTTCCATAAAGCATACGCTGGTATTCACTCTGTAACATAAATATGTCTGGCTTTGTTCAGATTGTTATTGATATTATGGCTGGAAGTATATGACAGGTAATAAAAGGAAAAGAAGAATACTGATCTCAAGGCTAGATTACTATAATGACATAGTAGTTCAGTGGTTGGCAGTTGGGTTCCAATCCAACCATGGGAACATCTGCATGCATTTTGCCTTCCACTGTAGTCAGATGGGCTTCCAAAATATTTTTCGCTTTCTTGGCTAAAAGAGATGAGAGAACTTTTCAAAAGTTCAGTTCAACCGGTTTAATGAGTTTCATCAAGACGTTCGGTTTAGTCTGAATCAGTTCAAACCCAGTGGACCTACAGGGAATTCACAAGGCAATACCAGACCCACCCAAGCTTTCTCCTATGACTCTGGCCTTCCAGTCTTAGCTAATAAACCCTTGAAAGTACCTAAAATTTTGAATGATTTAAAATCTTTGACAGTTTATAACAGGATTAAAGATATAAAACTAGACAACCCTTACCAAGTTGAGACTTTCATACAAAAATTTGCACTCACTTTTCTGGAGAAGCTGGATATTTTTCAATCCACACAAATGAAACCCATTAAGGACCAGGTGCGGTAAATATGGTGCTTGGTCCTGGGCTTAAAGCACCGCCGATAGTAAAATTACGGCGGCGCTTTAAGCCTCATGGCTCTGCAATCAATAAGAGGGAGGACAGGTTATCAGCTGTTAGTGACAGCTGATAACCTGGAGGAGAAGGCAGGAGGGGTTTTTAACCCTTTCTGTTTTCTCCTTCCCCGAGTACACAGCGCTCAATGAGTCCTGTGTACTAGAAAGTGAAAGTACAGTGTAACTTTCACTCCGGGAGCCTGGGGGTCATGTGAGGGTCGGGTTCCCTGCTACAGCAGAGCTGGAGGGTCATACTAGACCCTGACCAGCTCTGCCAGTGACTAATATCACTACTGGGGTTGCTTTCCCCTGTAACTGGGGCTCCTATAGATGCCCCAGCTACAGTGGGAAAGTGTCAAATAAAAAAAAAAATGAATGTCCCCCTGAGGTCTTATATGACGTCATGGGGAACATAGATAGTAAAAAACAAGATTACATACACAAATAAAACAAAATTACAGAATAAAACAATATATACATAAGAAAGAAAATAACACAAAGCCAACGCCAACAAAATCGTCACCGTATGCGCCCTGTAAACCAAAACCCTACATACTATATAACAAAACATCCAAAACAAATAGAGGAATTCGTTCACATACTTTATTTTGCATAAGTATACGAAATAAAAAAATAACTATAAATGTTAAAACAAAAATCTTTTTTTTTTAGCATTTTACCCACAATAAAACTAAAAAACGGGAAAAAAAAAGTCAGTGAAAAGGATATTTAAAAAAATCGCCCTATATGTCATGAAAAAAAAAGCAGTAAAAATAATTTTAATAGCTAAAGGAAACAAAATAAGGCAGTAAAACTGCCACATGGGTAAAATCCCTGAAAAGTTTCTGGTCCTTAAGGTACAAAACAGCCTGGTCCTTAAGGGGTTAAACACAATACAGGGACAAACTTAGAGACCCACTCCGGTTTGAAACATACTTGTCCTTCCCATCCCACTCACATAAACTGACACTGAGACTTTATAAAGGCTTGCTACTAAATTCCACTCCCAATAAAACATAGGAGGTATGGGATTGGAAGAGAGACTTGAAAACCACCTTCTCCAAAGACACCATCAAAACACTTACCAACTCCCACGGATTTAGTAGATCTGTTTGAATCCAGGAGAATTTCTATATACTTCCTATGAAATAGTATAAGACGCCTGCTAGCCTGGATAAATTAAAGCCTGCGACCTCCAACTGCTGTTGGCGTTGTGACTTTAATAGCGTCTCTCTGCTACACATCTGGTGAGAATGCCCGATGATTACACCTTATTGGTCACAAATAGTAGAACATATCAACCAAATATGCTCAACTCACATCAAATTATCCCCAGTAAATATCCCACCGTGGAAACCTTCCGCTATTTGCCCCGCTCTAACAAATACCTACCAACATCCCTGATTTCTGCGGCTAAGCTCCTAATCCCGCTTATGTGGGGCAAATCTGAGACACCTTCTATGTCCCAATGGGCAGAATTGGTTTCACAACTATGCCGCCTTGAAGAAACTGCAAACTTGAAAAATGGTACAAGACACAAATTTTTAAGCATTTGGAAACCTTGGTATGAATACATCACCTCAAACTATTTCAGCTTGGGTCAATGAACTTCACCCCATGCGCTCTACTATGTCATAAATTCCCCACAAACTCTACTCCCCCAAATGCTTCTAAACATCCGTCCTCCGGTGAAACCCTCAAACGTGTTTGGAGAATTCAGATCATTTTCTCAGTTACCAGATAGCAGCTACAGAATCTTTTAGACACAATTGCCTTATTCGGTTATCTTATTACCTTATTTGTTTTCTGTTTTAGTTTTCTGGGTTTTTTTTGTCTTAAATCCAAAATGTTATTATTGCAGGAAAGTAATGACCTCTTGTATACGTAAATATTACAAATCTAATTGCAACTTTGTGTTAACAGGTAATTAAATTTATAATTTCTGTTAGGGACCTGCATGTCCCATTCTATATTGCCTCTTCCATGTCTTTCAACATGGAATTAATGTAACCTGCATTTTTGTTCTGTGATACACTTAACAAAATAAGATTGTTTAAACGAAAAAACAAATTGGAAGTTCATAAAAACCCTGAAGACTAGTATTGAACACTGTCTAAGAGGAGGTGCAAGGTAGGTGGTTGTTGTTCTTCAATGGATGTATCTCAATAGCTAGCACTGTTGCCAATGACTTCCTAGGTTCAAATCTCATTAAGGACCACATCTGCCTGGAATTGGAAAATGTCATGCAAATAATTTCTTTAATCAGATTTGAATTTAGGATTCCACTGAGCCAGCATGCATCATCTTTATCTGAAGAAGGTGAAGAACAAACATAAGGAGAACATGCATATGTCAAGCAAATGTTGCCCTTCCTCAGATTTGAACCTTGGACTCCAGTGCTGCAAGGTAACAGTGCTAACCAGTCATTTGCATCCATTGACACCCCCCCCCCCCAGCATCACCACGACACTCTTAGGCCTCGATCACACGGGCGTTTTTTCCTGCGATTTGCGGACCGCATGATGGATGCGCATCCGCAAATCGCGTGACTGGGGCCAAAAAATCGCCCGAAAAATCAGCTCCTAGCCGTGTTTCATTAGAAACGGGCCGGAGCAGTGCAGCGCTGTCCAGCGCATTGAATTTAATGGAGCCGGCTCCTGAACTGCTGTGAGAAGTATTCAGCAGACGGGGATTTAAAATCCCCGCCTGCTGAATGAGCTGCCTCTGATTGGTCATAGCCCTCACCAATCAGAGGCAGCTCTCACTCACCCATTCGTGAATTCATGAATGGGTAAGTGAATGCTGCCTCTGATTGTCTCTGGGACCAATCAGGGGCAGCTCTCAGCTGTCATTCAGTTCAGGAGAACTGCCGGCCGGCCGCGCTGAACTCCGTCTCCCGGGACAAGGTGAGTATATATATATTTTTTTATTTTTACACATTTCTGGATGAATTGCAGGGAAGGGCTTATATTTTTAAGCCCTTCCCGAAAATTCATCCTGCGATCGCAGGCAGCCCATTGCTTTCAATGGAGCCGGCTGTATTGCCGGCTCCATTGAATTCAGTGGGCAAACATCATTCTTCTCTGCCACAGCTGTTACAGCTATGGCAGAGGAGAATGATTTGTCTAGTATATGTTCTCAATGGGGTCGGCGCTGTGTTCGATACCATTGCAAAGCAATGGTTCTATAAAAACGGCGATCGCATGCGCAGATCGCACCAACAATCGCCTGTCTGACCGAGGCCTTTGACAGTGTTCAATAGCAGGATTGGCAGAAATGAACCACCTAAGGTTCAAGTTCTCAACAAACTGAATTTTTAGCAAGGATCAACCCAAATTTGGGTTCTACAGGTTCAGTCATCTTTATTGGCTTATTCAAATATAGGCCCATAGAATATGCAATAAAATCATGGCATTATTTTCAAGAAGGTTAAAATCCCATCATGCAGTTTGATGCTTTTCAAGCTGTCATGCAGCTCTTAGTCATACTGTATAATAAAACGATGCAAGCTCAGTGTGAAATACAACATTCCTCCAATGAAAATACTACAAAGAAAGCATGCAACTTAGAAAAGTCAGACCCTTATTAAATTTTACATTATTAATAAAGATGAGCGAGCATGCTCGTCCGAGGTTGATGCTCATTCAAACTTTAGCATACTCGAAAGCACTCGTTACTCGAGCGAGCACCACGCGGTGTTCGAGAAAATTTCACCCTCTCCTCTAGACATGTTTAGCAGCTTTTTTAGCCAATGAACATGCAGGGAAGGCTTTGGCACCTCCTGCTATGAAGTGCCATCCCTGTGCACGTCTATAGCAGTGATTGGCTGGCCGGATCAGATGACATAGGATCATAAAAACTCAGATTACCTGATGCTCGCCTCACAAGGAGGCTGGAATAGCTGAGGGAGAGAGCTGCTGTGAATGAGGGGGAGCGTTAGTGTAAGTTAGAAGGAGGGTTTAGGCTGGGATGCAGCTTTGAAGAACCCAAGAGTCCTTTTTAGGACTACAACTGTACTTTTGTGCATCATCAGTTTGGCTGCCTGGGACTAGTAGTGCGCAGAATGTATTCTCAAGCATCCCGGCTGTATACTGCATACTGTTACTGGTTCTATACAGTATACTGCTACTGGTGTACACAGACTATATAGGAACTAACTAGAGATGAGCGAACGTACTCGTCCGAGCTTGATACTCGTACGAGTATTAGCGTGTTCGAGATGCTCGTTACTTGTAACGAGCACCACGCGATGTTCGGGTTACTTTCACTTTCATCTCTGAGACGTTAGCGCGCTTTTCTGGCCAATTGAAAGACAGGGAAGGCATTACAACTTCCCCCTGCGACGTTCAAGCCCTATACCACACTCCTGCAGTGAGTGGCTGGCGAGATCAGGTGTCACCCGAGTATAAAAATCGGCCCCTCCCGCGGCTCGCCTCAGATGCGTTGTGACATAGCTGAGGGACAGTGCTGTTGGTGCCGGAGCTGCTATAGGGAGAGTGTTAGGAGTTAGTGTAGACTTCAAGAACCCCAACAGTCCTTCTTAGGGCCACATCTAACCGTGTGCAGTACTGTGGAGGCTGCTTTTTGCAGTGTGGCACTTTTTTTTTTTTTTGGTATATCGGCCGTGCAAAGCATTGCACCCTGCAGTAATACTACAGGGACAGAAGTGGTGGTTAGGCAGGGAGAGTGTTAGGAGTGATTGTAGGCTTCAAGAACCCCAACGGTCCTTCTTAGGGCCACATCTAACCGTGTGCAGTACTGTGGTGGCTGCTTTTTGCAGTGTTGCACTTTTTTTTTTTTGGTATGTCGGCCGTGCAGAGCATTGCGCCCTGCAGTAATACTCCAGGGACAGAATTGTGTAGGCAGGGCCATATATTATTGATTGAATATACGCAGTTGGCCTTTTCCAAAAAATATTGGGCAAAAAATCTATTTGGCCTGCCTGTCACTGTGCTGCTCAGTGCTCTGGGTCCGTGTGTGCTGGGTGTAGTAGTTCTACAAATAAATACGCAGCCAGCTAAGTGTTACAGCAGGCGTGCGCCAAATTATTTCCTGGCGTTCCGTAAGCGAAGTCAGCCTCCAACGACAGGCCAATAAGCGGTACATTTAATTACAGCGTTCTGTTTCTGCATTACTGGTAATACAGCATGCAGAGGGGTAGGGGTAGGCCTAGAGGACGTGGGCGCGGCCGAGGACGCAGAGGCCCTAGTCCGGGTGTGGGCACAGGCCGAGCTCCTGATCCAGGTGTATCGCAGCCGACTGCTGCGGGATTAGGAGAGAGGCACGTTTCTGGCGTCCCCACATTCATAGCACATTTAAAGGGTCCACGTGGTAGACCCTTATTAGAAAATGAGCAGTGTGAGCAGGTCCTGTCGTGGATGGCAGAAAGTGCTTCCAGCAACCTATCGTCCACCCACAGTTCTGCGCCGTCCACTGCTGCAACTCTGAATCCTCTGGCTGCTGCTCCTCCTTCCTCCCAGCCTCCTCACTCCATGAAAATGAGACATTCTGAGGAGCGGGCAGACTCCCAGGAACTGTTCTCGGGCCCCTGCTCAGATTGGGCAGCAGTGGTTCCTCTCCCACCAGAGGAGTTTATCGTGACTGATGCCCAACCATTGGAAAGTTCCCGGGGTCCGGGGGATGAGGATGGGGACTTCCGGCAACTGTCTCAAGAACTTTCAGTGGGTGAGGAGGCCAATGACGATTAGACACAGTTGTCTATCAGTGAGGTAGTAGTAAGGGCATTAAGTCCGAGGGAGGAGCGCACTGAGGATTCTGAGGAAGAGCAGCAGGACAATGAGGTGACTGACCCCACCTGGTTTGCTACGCCTACTGAGGACAGGTCTTCAGAGGGGGAGGCAAGGGCAGCAGCAGGGCAGGTTGCAAGAGGCAGTGCGGTGGCCAGGGGTAGAGGCAGGGGCAGACTGAATAATCCACCAACTGTTTCCCAAAGCACCCCCTCGCGCCTTGCCACCCTGCAGAGGCCGAGGTGCTCAAAGGTCTGGCAGTTTTTCACTGAGAGTGCAGACGACCGACGAACAGTGGTGTGCAACCTTTGTCGCGCCAAGATCAGCCGGGGAGCCACCACCACCAGCCTCACCACCCCCAGCATGCGCAGACATATGATGGCCAAGCACCCCACAAGGTAGGATAAAGGCTGTTCACCGCCTCCGGTTTGCACCGCTGCCTCTCCCCCTGTGCCCCAACCTGCCACTGAGATCCAACCTCCCTCTCAGGACACAGGCACAACCGTCTCATGGCCTGCACCCACACCCTCACCTCCGCTGTCCTCGGCCCCATCCAGCAATGTCTGTCAGCGCAGCGTCCAGCCGTCGCTAGCACAAGTGTTTGAGCGCAAGCGCAAGTACGCCGCCACGCACCCGCACGCTCAAGCGTTAAACGTTCACGTAGCCAAATTTATCAGCCTGGAGATGATGCCTTATAGGGTTGTGGAAACAGAGTCCTTCAAAAGTATGATGGCGGCGGCGGCCCCGCGCTACTCAGTTCCCAGTCGCCACTATTTTTCCCGATGTGCCGTCCCAGCCCTGCACGACCACGTCTCCCGCAACATTGTACGCGCCCTCACCAACGCGGTTACTGGCAAGGTCCACTTAACTACGGACACGTGGACAAGCACAGGCGGGCAGGGCCACTATATCTCCCTGACGGCACATTGGGTGAATTTAGTGGAGGCTGGGACAGAGTCAGAGCCTGGGACTGCTCACGTCCTACCCACCCCCAGAATTGCGGGCCCCAGCTCGGTGGTGGTATCTGCGGCGGTGTATGCTTCCTCCAGTAAACCACCCTCCTCCTCCTCCTCCTCCTCCAACGCAACCTCTGTCTCGCAATCAAGATGTGTCAGCAGCAGCACGACGCCAGCAGTCGGTGTCGCGCGTCGTGGCAGCACAGCGGTGGGCAAGCGTCAGCAGGCCGTGCTGAAACTACTCAGCTTAGGAGATAAGAGGCACACGGCCCACGAACTGCTGCAGGGTCTGACAGAGCAGACCGACCGCTGGCTTGCGCCGCTGAGCCTCCAACCGGGCATGGTCGTGTGTGACAACGGCCGTAACCTGGTGGCGGCTCTGCAGCTCGGCAGCCTCACGCACGTGCCATGCCTGGCCCACGTCTTTAATTTGGTGGTTCAGCGCTTTCTGAAAAGCTACCCACGCTTGTCAGACCTGCTCGGAAAGGTGCGCCGGCTCTGCGCACATTTCCGCAAGTCCCACACGGACACTGCCACCCTGCGCACCCTGCAACATCGGTTTAATCTGCCAGTGCACCGACTGCTGTGCGACGTGCCCACACGGTGGAACTCTACGCTCCACATGTTGGCCAGGCTCTATGAGCAGCGTAGAGCTATAGTGGAATACCAACTCCAACATGGGCGGCGCAGTGGGAGTCAGCCTCCTCAATTATTTTCAGAAGAGTGGGCCTGGTTGGCAGACATCTGCCAGGTCCTTGGAAAGTTTGAGGAGTCTACCCAAGTGGTGAGCGGCGATGCTGCAATCATTAGCGTCACCATTCCTCTGCTATGCCTCTTGAGAAGTTCCCTGCAAAGCATAAAGGCAGCCGCTTTGCGCTCGGAAACAGAGCCGGGGGAAGACAGTATGTCGCTGGATAGTCAGAGCACCCTCCTGTCTATATCTCAGCGCGGTGAGGAGGAGGAGGAGGAAGATGAGGAGGAGGGGGAAGAGACAGCTTGGCCCACTGGTGAGGGTACACATGCTGCTGGCCTGTCATCCTTTCAGCGTGTATGGCCTGAGGAGGAGGAGGAGGAGGAGGATCCTGAAAGTGATCTTCCTAGTGAGGACAGTCATGTATTGCGTACAGGTACCCTGGCACACATGGCTGTCTTCATGTTAGGATGCCTTTCTCGTGACCCTCGCGTTACACGCATTCTGGCCACTACGGATTACTGGGTGTACACACTGCTCGACCCACGGTATAAGGAGAACCTTTCCACTCTCATACCCGAAGAGGAAAGGGGTTCGAGAGTGTTGCTATACCACAGGACCCTGGCGGACAAACTGATGGTAAAATTCCCATACGACAGCGCTAGTGGCCGAAGGCGCAGTTCCGAGGGCCAGGTAGCAGGGGAGGCGCGGAGATCAGGCAGCATATACAGCACAGGCAGGGCAACACTCTTTAAGGCCCTTGACTGCTTTATGGCTCCCCAGCAAGACTGTGTCACCGCTCCCCAGTCACGGCTGAGTTGGCGGGAGCACTGTAAAAGGATGGTGAGGGAGTACGTAGCTGATCGCACGACCGTCCTCCGTGACGCCTCTGCCCCCTACAACTACTGGGTGTCGAAGCTGGACACGTGGCCTGAACTCGCGCTGTATGCCCTGGAGGTGCTTGCTTGTCCTGCGGCTAGCGTCTTGTCAGAGAGGGTGTTTAGTGCGGCTGGGGGAATCATCACAGATAAGCGTACCCGCCTGTCAACCGACAGTGCCGACAGGCTAACACTCATCAAGATGAACAAAGCCTGGATTTCCCCAGACTTCTCTTCTCCACCAGCGGACAGCAGCGATACGTAAGCAATACGTAGGCTGCACCTGCGGATGGAAGCATCGTTCTGTATCCCCATCAAAAACGGGGACCTTTTCGCTTCATCAATCTGTGTATAATATTCCTCCTCCTCCTCCTGCTCCTCCTCCTGCAACCTCACATAATCATGCCAAACGGGCAATTTTTCTGAGGCCCACAAGGCTCAGTCATATAATTTTTCTAAACAATTTTTATACGTTTCAATGCTCTTTAAAGCGTTGAAACTTTCACCTCAACCAATTTTTATTTTAACTGGGCTGCCTCCTGTCCTAGTTACCAATTAAGCCACATTAACCAAAGCGATTAATGTGTTTCACCTGCCCTCTTGGTTGGGCATGGGCAATTTTTCTGATGTACATTAGTACTGTTGATACACCAATTTTGGGGGGCCCTCGCCTGCAGTGTAATCAAATGAATTTTTAGCCCACCTGCATTACAGCTGACGTTACATCAGCTGTGTTGGGCACTGCAATGGGATGTATTTATGGACCACCGGTGGGTTCCAGGGAGCCACCCATGCTGTGGGTCCACAGGGAGTTGTAAATGCATCTGTGTCCATTTCTAAAGAACCCCGGTCTGACTGGGGCATGCAGTGTGGGCCGAAGCCCACCTGCATTAAACATGACATTATTACCTCAGCTGTGATGGGCAATGCAATGGGATATTTTTATGTACCGCCGGTGGCTTTCTGGCACCCACCCATGCTGTGGGTCCACAGGGAGTTGTAAATACATCTGTGTCCACTTCAAAAGAACCCCAGTCTGACTGGGGCATGCAGTGTGGGCCGAAGCCCACCTGCATTAAACATGACATTACTACCTCAGCTGTGATGGGCAATGCAATGGGATATATTTAAGTACCGCCGGTGGGTTCCAGGGAGCCACCCATGCTGTGGGTGCACACGGAATTCCCATTGCGGAGTTGTACCTGCCTGTGACTATATATAAAAAAACACGGTCTGACTGGGGCATGCAGACACCTTGACAGAATGAATAGTGTGTGGCACATAGGTTCCCCATTGCTATGCCCACGTGTGCAGCTCCAGATGGAGGTGGCACAGGATTGGATTTCTCATTGCTTCTGTACAGCATTGTGGGCTATCGTCCCGCCCCTTTTAAAGAGGGTCGCTGCCTAGCCGTGCCAACCCTCTGCAGTGTGTGCCTGCTTTTCCTGTGGCAGACGCACTTATAAATAGACATGAGGGTGGCGTGGCATGAGGGCAGCTGATGGCTGGGCAGGGACAGTTTGGTGTGCGCTGTGGACACTGGGTCATGGGGGGGGGGGGGTTTGGCAGCATGTAACCCAGGAGAAGTGGCAGCGGAGTGTCATGCAGGCAGTGATTGTGTTTTGTTGGAGGTAGTGTGGTGCTTAGCTAAGGTATGCCATGCTAATGAGGGCTTTTCAGATGTAAAAGTTGTTGGGGGGGGGCCCACTCTTGCTGCTATTGTGGCTTAATAGTGGGACCTGGGAACTTCATATGCAGCCCAACATTTAGCCCCTCGCCTGCCCTATCCGTTTCTGTGTCGTTCCCATCACTTTCTTGAATTGCCCCGATTTTCACAAATGAAAACCTTAGCGAGCATCGGCGATATACAAAAATGCTCGGGTCGCCCATTGACTTCAATGGGGTTCGTTACTCGAAACGAACCCTCGAGCATCGCGAAAAATTCGTCTCGAGTAACGACCACCCGAGCATTTTGGTGCTCGCTCATCTCTAGAACTAACAAAACTCTAATTTTTCAATTTTTTTAAATTTGTTTTTGGCTGAAAGCATTTGCATAATAGGCCCAAGTGTGTGTCCTGTTGATCCACACTATATAACAAGACTGTACTCATTTTACGCTGTCTATTTTTGGCTTAAAGCGTACGTAATATACCCTTAGTGTGTGTCCTGTCAATCCGCACTATATAACAAGACTGTACACATTTTACACTGTTTATTTTTGACTTAAAGCATACGCTAAATACTTCGCGGTTTGCATAGCATTTTGACTCAGTGAATTATACAACATGATTAACACTAGGGATAAGTGTCGAGGACGTGGACGTTTGAATGAGGGTGTGGGCAGAGGCCGAGGTCCTGGGCAGGGTGAAACAGTGCCTGCTGCTGAGGGAGAAGTAGAACGTCGCGTATCTACGCTCCCTAGCTTCATCTCACAGTTTGCAGGTCTGCGTGGTACACGATTATTAAAACCACAACTGTGCGATCAGGTAATGACGTGGATAGCGAATAACGCGTCCAGTAATTTATCCACCACCCAGTCTTCCACGCAGTTCACTCACGCTAGCCAAGGGACTGGACCTGTGAATCCTCACGCTGATCCTCCTTCCTACCAACATAGTCACTCCAGGAAAAGGAGAGATTCAGAACAGGCATACTCACAGGAATTGTTCTCAGGTCCCTTTCCTGAGTCGCAAACAACAGTTCATGAGCCACCAGAGGAGTTTGTCGTGCCGCACCAAGATCAGCAGGGGAGCCACCACTATCAGCCTGACCACCACCAGCATGCACAGGCACATGATAGCTAAGCACCCGATGAGGTGGAACAAAGGCCATTCACCGCCTGCGGGTCACACCGCTGCCTCTTCCCCTGTGTCACATGCTAGCACTGAGATGCAATCCCCCTCCCAGGATGCAGGCACGAGCGTCTCCCACCCCTTCACCTGCACGGTCCTCCACTGCTTTCACCAACGTGGCCCAGTGCAGCGTTCAGCTGTCCATAACACAAACATTAGAGCACAAGCACAAATATGCAGTCACCCACCCGCATGCACAATCACTAAACGTGCATATCTCCAACCTGCTGAGCCTGGAGATACTGCCATATAGGCTGGTAGAAACGGAGGTTTTCCGCAACCTCATGGTAGCGGCTATCCCTTGCTACTTGCCCCCCCCCCTACTCCAGCACGTGTCACAGAATATCATCCGTGCCCTCACCAACACGGTTACTGGGAAGGTCCACTTAACTACCGACACGTGGACAAGTGCTGGCGGGCGGGGACACTTCATCTCCCTGACGGCACATTGGGTTAACCTGGTGGAGGCTGGGACTGAGTCTGACCCTGAGTCCACTCAGGTGCTACCCACACAGAGGATTGCGAGTCCTACCTCGGTCATGGTTTCTATGCCTTATTATGCCACCTCCTCCAAATCCTTCCCCCTCCTCCTCCACCTCTCAATTAACATCTGTGAGCACGTCACTTTCAGTCGGTAGCTCGAGGTGCTGCAGCACTGTTGTGGGGAAGTGTAAACAGGCTGTGCTGAAACTCCTGAGCTTAGGTGACAAGAGGCACACCGCCCAAGAGCTGTTGTAGGGTTTGACGGAGCAGACAGATATGTGGCTTTCTCCGCTAAACCTCCAACCAGGCATGGTCGTGTGTGACAATCGGCATAATCTGGTGGCGGCTCTGCAGCTTGGCAGACTAACACACGTGCCATGCCTGGCCCACGTGTTCAATCTGGTGGTTCAGTGCTTTCTTAAAAACTACCCCAATTTGTCTGAGCTGCTCAGCTAGTTGCGTCGCGTGTGTGCACATTTCAGAAAGTCCACCACAGATGCTGCCCCCCACAGGACACTGCAACAACGCTTCCAGCTGTCAGTTCACCGACTGTTGTGTGATGTGCCCACATGCTGGAATTCAACTTTGCACATGTTGGCCAGGGTTTACGAGCAGCATAGAGCCATTGTTGAATACCAGCTGCAACATGCCCGTTGGAGTGGTAGTCAGCCTCCGCACTTCTTCACAAAGGAGTGGGCATGGATGTCTGATATCTGTGAGGTGTTAGGAAACTTTGTGGGGTCAACACAAATGGTGAGCGGCGATGCGGCCATTATCAGCGTAACCATACCGCTGCTTTGCCTGCTGAGAAGGTCACTGCTAAGCATTAAGGCCGACGCTTTGCGGATAGAACAGGAGATGGGGATGACAATACATCGCTTGATAGCCAGACCACCCTCAGGTCTGTTTCTCAACACATATTGGAGGAGGAGGAGGGGGAAGAGACTGCTGCCCAGACTACAGAGGGTACCCATACTACTTCCTTCACATCCGCTCAGCTTGTATGGGCTGAAAACAAGGAGGAGGATGAGGATGAGGAGTAGGAGGAGGAGGAGACTGAGAGTCTGGCACACATGGCTGACTTCATGTTAAGCTGCCTTTCCCATGACCCTCACGTTAGATGCATCCTGGCCAACATGGATTACTGGGTGTTCACCCTTCTCAACCCATGGTATAAGGAGAACCTTTCCACTCATTCCTGAAGAGGAAAGGAGTATGAGAGTGATGCAATACCAGAAGGCCCTGGTGGAAAAGCTGATACTAAAGTACCCATCTGACAATGCTAGTGGTAAAGGACGTAGTTCAGTGGGCCAACTAGCAGGGGAGACGAGGGGAGCAGGCAGCATGCCTAGCGCAGGCAGGGGAACACTCTCCAAGGCCTTTGCCAGTTTTATGGCACCCAAGCCAGACTGTGTCACCACTCCCCAGTCTAGGCTAAATAGGAAGGAACAGTGTAAAAAGATTGTGAGGGAGTACATAGCTGACCATACCAACGTCCTCCGTGATCCCTCTGCTCCATACAACTATTGGGTGTCAAAGCTGGACACGTGGCACAAACTTGTGCTGTACGGCTTGGAGGTACTAGCCTTCCCTACCGCTAGCGTGTTATCAGAGAGGGTGTTTAGTGCTGCTGGGGGGGATTATCACGGATAAGCGCACCTGCCTGTCAACTGGCAGTGCTGACAGGCTTACACTTATTAAGATGAACAAAGCCTGGATGTCCCCAGACTTCTCTTCTCCACCGGTGAAAAGAAGCTTAACATGAAGTATCTTTAAGATGGAACTGGAGAACCATGCACTCTCTATCACCGCAAAAAAGGATAGAAGTAGCTTGGTCTATCCTTCTCTGATCTTCCCCCTCCTCCTCCTACTAAACCCGCATGTCAGCACACTGAAAATGTGCTAGTTCCAGCTTCATACACCCACAGAGTCCACAAATGTATCGCAGCACAGTGTTCAGCGATCTGACACCGAGACAGAATGAATTGTCCTGGTTTGGCCACTCTAATTTCTTTATAGTACATGCTGTCTTTCTCCGGGGCACTGGTTAAAAAGCCCCTCGGGAGAGGCAGGGGCTGGGACAGGCAGTAGCTTGCCTGTCGGTGGACCGCCACCTGAATCCCATTAAGCAAGTACGAGCTGTCGCTCAAAAAATCTTTCAGGTTTTTACCTGCACTCTTGGTAAAGAAATCTTTCAAGGGTGTACCTATACTCTTGGTAAACAAATCCTTTTAGGGGTTCACCTGTACGCTTGGTAAACAAATCTTTCAGGGTTTCACCTGTACTCTGGGTAAACAAGTCTTTTAGTGGTTCAACAAAACTCTTAATAAACAAGTCTTTCAGGGGTTCACCTGCACTCTGGGTAAAAAAAATCTTTTGTTTTAGAATAGGCAGTTGAATTGTGGAGATGTGTAGACATACTGGCATCTGAGTCCCCCTTATGCCCACGTTTGTGGCTCATGAAATTTTGTGAGGGAGGTGGCATGGGATTGGAATTACGATCATACATTAATTTATCAGCAATTCTCATTAGCATTGTGGGCTATCACCCACAATATCAAAAAGGGTCGCTGTCAGGCCCTGCCAACCCTCTGCAGTGTGTGTCTCCTGTTCCAGTACGCTGTAGCCAACTGAGTAGGCAAATGGGTGCACCTTACCCCGTCTGTGATGTGGACAGCTGGACGCTGCGCTGGGAAAAATTTCAGTATGCTGTGGACGCAGGCTCATGCCTGCGTCCTGAGTGGGATTGGACAACGATTCCAGCATGTAGCACAGGAGAAGAGGCCATGGTGTCACCTGCAGGCAGTGATTGGCCTTCGCTCTACCTAGTGTGGTGCTTAGCTAAGATGTGCCAGCATGTGTGCCTTGCTGATTATGGTCTGGCCCAACTAAATTGTTAGGGGGGTGACCACCAGGCTCTTGTCCACAATTTGGCTTAATAGTGTAACCTAGGAACCTCAGATGCAGCCATGCATTCTGCTCTTGCTGTTCCCTATCCATTTCTGTGGTATTTCCATCACTTTCTCATGCTTTCAGGTGAATCACACACCCTCCCCTATGCAGAGCATGGGTCACATTGAAAAATGCTCGAGTCGCGCATTGACTTCAATGGGGTTCGTTACTCGAAACGAGCTCTCGAGCATTACAAAAAGTTTGGCTTGAGTAACGAGCACCCGAGCATTTTGGTGCTCGCTCATCTCTAATTATTAACCCTTTTCACTGTCTCTTCATTATGTTGCTAGGTGTTCTATTAAAAAAATATTCTTTGCTTAGTCATTTGTTCTCTTGGTAGTGTTTTCATGAGATAAATGTTGTATTTTCAACTGAGCTTGCATGATTTTATTATAATCTAATAAGTCACGGTTGCATCTCACAACCAGCAGCACACGTTTGCTGCACAATCAAAAAATAATAGGTCAGCACGCAAAGCTTCCATAAAAAAACTTTTCTATATTCTATTTATTACAGTTAGGCCTCATGTCCACTGGGAAAATCGGGCTCGCGCGGATTCTCCATGCGCTGGGCACATCTTTCTCTTTTTTTGAACTCCTGCTCTCCCGTGGCACAGCAGAAATACAGCTGCGGGTGTACTGCGGGAGCGGACAGTTCTTATAAACCTCAATGGAAGCCGGGGGAGCCGACTACACAGGACACCCGCACGAAATGGAGCATGCTGCAGGTGTTTTCCCACACGTGCAATCCGCGCACCAGGGAAAAATTACAACCGCAGGTATTTAATTACCTGGCGGTGTCCAATGCATCCCTATGGGCGCTGATCACGCGTGCGGGACCCCCGCGGGGATTTGTTAAATCCATTTGGCTAGTAGACATGAGGCCTTAAAAAGATGTTACAGTACAAAAGAGATGAGTATCCAATGAGCAGCAGACAGACCGAAGACATACAACATATCAAGTTCATAGAATTAAGTATATGCTCAAAAACTGCATGCATGTAAAATCATATATCAAACATTTAATCATATAAAATGACACATCGAGCATACAAAGCATTGAACTCGTGCATATGGGCAGCAGTACATAATGTATAAAGCCCACCCTACCACCTGCACCCCGACATGTGTTTCGCCCCAAGCTTCCTCAGGGGGTACCTTGGGTAGTGCATACTAGATCTCTTTCTTTTTTTGCTTTGGTGGATTGCTCCTAATCAAGTCCATGCATCCTAATGGCCAAGCTGGTTTATACTCTTTACATTATCATAGAATATACAATGGTATATACATTGGCATGAAATTCATACTTTCTGGTCATGTGATTGCAGTGACAGGGGAAGTAGAAGAAAATGGACAAGGCACTGCAAAACTACCCTTCTCTACCATAAATAGTTTAAACCAATATCTGAGTGAATGAGGTTTTGCCACTGATCTATCCTCATATATCTACTTACCACATCTAGGGCTGATTTTTTGGTAACTTTACCTTTCCTGTAAGAGTAGCGATGGCTTGAGTTACAAAAGATGGTGTTGTTTGTTGATTTTGCTGTGAAATTCAGAATGTGTCCACTTTTTGGAAGGTAATTTAAAATAATAATAAAAAAAAAACCTTACAAAAAGTTGAGCATCGTTGTCTATCTTCATTACATACGGTGCCTCAGTTTCAAAAATTCCAGCATTGATATAGTAAATTAGTACAGTTATATTGTATGATTCTAGCTATGATATTCATAGTTACATTTTATGCAGATCTTAATGGTCACAACATTACTATTTTTCAATTTAGATATCCCACACCAACAACAAGATGAACTGAGATTTTGCCACCACAAGATCAGTAATAGGAACCTGTCACCAGGTTTCATCCTACTAAACAGTTCAACCATGTCTTCTGTCTTGTAAACAAAGTTTCAAATGTATATCTAGTATTTGTCAGGTTGTGCTGCTGGGACCTGAAGTTTTATGAGGTTCCAGGAGTACACTTCCATGGGTTTGGGATAATTGAGCTGGCTGGATGTCGTGTTTCTCTAGTCAGCTAATCCCCACTGATCTGCTGCATAAAAATACCAGCCCTTCTGTCTAGAGGATGCTGGTTTCCCAATACCCTGGTGTTTGCATTAAAGGATGTTGTTGTGTAGTTGTGTACAGTGACATGTTCTGAGTGTCTGTGCAGGTGGCTAGACATGGGAGGTGAACTGTCCTATACAGTGTGGTATGCAATCCCTGGGGTGTTGGCGTGAACTGTGTCCTGTGCTGCTTGGACCGTTTACCATCTTGGATGAGGTAGGTTCCTAGGTTCCAGCATTGGGCCATCTCTATCAGGACCAATGCCCCACTTACAGGCAGGTTTCCTGGGGTTAATTGTCTTGTTAGAGTAGGGACCCACGAGACAATGAGGACCCTTGTTGCGGCCTCGCGGGCTTATGTGTTTTGGCCAAAACACAAATCAATACCTTGTACATAATGTATTCCATCTGTGTATGCATGTAGGTATGCTAGGTGAGTGTTTTGGACATTTGTTAGTCATCAGGTTATGTCTGCCCGAGAGTCCAGTTCACTTGCTTTTGGTGTTCGGTGTGTGCAGTTCGCTAATTTACGGAGGAACTGACCTAACAGGTGTAACAGTATTGTCTTGTACTCCAGCATATCTTAGCATTTCTTAGTTTATAAAGACCCTCTATAATTTGCTAATTAGTGTTGCGGGGGTGATGCACAAGGCAGGTTTCAGGATACCATGGAGCCAATGAAATTACAAAATATACAGAAAGTTTAAGAATACAGAGATGTAACAAATAGTGATATGAGAGCAAATAAGCAACCTGACTTTCACTTTACAGTGGTCATTTACACTAACTCAGCTCCTTTCTTAATATTTTAACACAAGCATTAAAGAGGTTGTCCCGCGAAAGCAAGTGGGGTTATACACTTCTGTATGGCCATATTAATGCACTTTGTAATGTACACTGTGCATTAAATATGAGCCAAACAGAAGTTATTCACTTACCTGTTCCGTTGCTAGCGTCCTCGTCTCCATGGTGCCGTCTAATTTTCAGCGTCTAATCACCCGATTAGACGCGCTTGCGCAGTCCGGTCTTCTGCTTTTCTGAATGGGGCCGCTCGTGCCGGAGAGCGGCTCCTCGTAGCTCCGCCCCGTCACGTGCCGATTCCAGCCAATCAGGAGGCTGGAATCGGCAATGGACCGCACAGAAGACCTGCGGTCCACCGAGGGAGAAGATCCCGGCGGCCATCTTCACAAGGTAAGTAAGAAGTCACCGGAGCACGGGGATTCAGGTAAGCACTGTCCGTTTTTGTTTTTTTTAACCCCTGCATCGGGTTTGTCTCGGGGGGGGGCTATTGAAAAAAAAACAAACTCGTTTCGGCGCAGGACAACCCCTTTAAGTGTATTAAGGCTACTTTACAAAGGTTTGTTCTATAACACAGTGTGATTGTTCTCACTGTGTGTACTAAACTTTTTTCATTTTTTTTCTATAAAACTGAAATGTATAGTTCATAGGTTACAATATACAGTCCTCCTGAGAAAGGTCAACCCCCCCCCCTCCTTGCTAACAGTATAATAAACCCTACTCAGAGCCCTTACTCCTAGAGCTCATGGTAATGTACAGCGTTTGGCCTCTGTCCGTGACCTTTGAGTGATGACCGTTCAAGTAATAATTGCTGCAGCATCAATATATGTATATACTAACTGACATACCCAGCTTCACCCGAGTTAATGTGAAGAAGCCCTTAGTGATGAGTCATTCAGTGTCTGAAAAATCAATGAGGGCTTTCACATTTATATATACTTTATACATACAGATGTGAGGTAGATTTTGCTCAGTATATACACATAAGGGCTTCTACACATGGGTGTGTTCTAGTCCCGGTATGCGGTTTGAATACTGTAAAAAAAAAGTTCACGGAGCCCCACGCTCCGTAGTGATAAGAGTAGTTGTGCATACACCCATGTGTTTTTACCCTAAAGGTGAGCTGGATTCTCCTCAGTATATACACATACAGGTTGTCAGGTTCGTCCTGGACTGCCAATAAGAACAGGGTACGAGGGGCAGCCAGGACGGGCGCTGGAAAGTGCTGATACAGGTGGCTAGATGCAGAACAGACAAAGAACACCTCTGCAGGAGGGTAAAGGCCTGTATATCTCGACTGTGCAACGTAAATTCAGAATAAACTAAGGGAAATCCTTTCTCTGCAAACCCCTACCCCGGGAGCCCTGCCTAATTGGCGGGCAGATCGCTTCCAACAGGTGCGGACCCACACTCGTACCTAGGCCACTGCAAATCCCTACTAGGGAGCCCTGAACACATGGGGTACAGTGGACGGCAATAAACAGAACAAGTACAGACAAACAATAGACACAAACAGGGAACAAACCAAAGTACCGGAGCCAGACACACAGCAGCTCTAAGCAGGCTGACTGCTCAGGGATCACTGAAAATTAATTAATTGGCAACTCCCAGGCAGCAGAGCTGGATCTCTTAGGGAGAAGGGAGAAGCCGATTGGCTTGCAGACAAATCAATCACCAACCACACCTCTCAGACACTAGCAGAACTAATTAAACTAGACTAGAAAGCACAGGAGCTGTTAACCCTGACTAGTCTGAATAGAATCTAAACTAGGTGTGCTGGCAAATAATTAACAATCTGCTGACAGAGAAGTGACACAGGTAGATAATCAAGTTGCGACCCCTTTACTTTCCCTATTTACATACTGAATTTCCAAGATTCATGTTTTGATCATGAATTATCACAGTTGGACAATACATTTCTCAAAAAGGCCTGCTTAGTACGCCTCCCTAGGCCTTATGGTTTCTGAGAAAATAACTCTCTCATGTATCACAGTTTTTCACGGATTTTCGCACTTCAAATTAAATAATCAAGTTGCAACCCCTTTACTTTTCCTTTTTAGGACCTAAAAAATGTTTGTGGCAAATTTAAAGTTTGTATGACATCGGGAAATTAGAGAATTAGTAGCGAGTCAGTCAGTTAGTTAGTGAGTCATTGAGTGAGGGCTTTCGCTTTTATATATAGATAACAGGTCTACTACACTGATTTAGTTCCTACGTATGTGCCCACCCACTATTACTATGGAGATCAACCTCACTTATGGTTTGTGTATTACAGGAGGAAGAAAGCATTGTCTAGATATTCTTTACATTTAAGTCCAGAGAAAAGGAAAAATCTCACCTTGCTGCAGTCAGCTCGTGTGTACTCAATTTATACAGATGTATACTCACGTCCCTGCTATTCAGTCCGGATGGTTACGCTTGACTATGTAGAACATAGCTGAGGGAATATGGACGTACTCCGAGTATTTATTTTAAACTGCTTTAATAAAGATGTGCTCATGAAACAATGAGCACATTGTTTCATGAGCACATCTTTAATAAAGCAGTTTAAAATATATACTCGGGAGTGTGTCCATATTCCCTCAGCTCTGTTCTACATACATACTCTTTAGTCAGTTTCTACTTGCTCAGTCCACACTTGTAGCTTGTGTCTTGCTGGCAGATTGTGACTCCTGCTCCACTCTGTGATACTAGCGGGCTCCAAACAGTACCCAAAGACTATTTGTCACTGAACCTAGGGTCCTCAGTCTTCTGGGGCAATATTATGAATATTCTGCCTCACCCTAAGATACAGGTCCCACAAAAAATGGCATCCCTTCCCAGCCTCTCTGTCAGCACCTGTCATTGCAGCTCACATTTCCCGGACTGAATTTGTGGCACAGTTATAAAGCCTCTTATAATCCTGGTGTCATCCACTTTTGAAGTCCTCACTGGGCATGCTCAGCAACATATTGCAATATTTTGGTATAATTTTTGGTGTAAACAGTGAATTTGACACAAATTTTAGTGCAGGTCTGTCCATCGCTACATCAACCAGTGAACTCTTTTGGCCATACCCCTACATTAGCACCAAACAGTTCACTTGGTGTATCAGGATGGGGACGTTGTCTATTAAATTCACCCTAAGGTAGCTCCTCTGCCTTTCTTGATTGAAGTACATGATGACCCTTAAGTCACACACAAGCTAGCTAAAATCTTGCGCTGACATTGTTTCAGATAGCGCATGTGAAGGGTATGCTTGGAACTTTTATTAACAGTACAATAACAAGCAAGTTAGATGGTTAATCAAAAATAAAATCACTCCCAAGCTAAGTTGGAGTTCCAAAATAATCTTCCTTTCTACATGTATACAGTCTCAATTTTAGTCTCCAATCAAGGCTTTACTGGCTCAATCCGCTGAGAAACCCACAGATTTTTCTAAGTCCCCTGTTATCTTCACAGGGCTCTCCAAATATATCCCAGCTAAAGTCCTTTCCTTCTCAGCAAGACATGCACAACCATGCAGTTGAATCCAAAGGAGAATGGAGGTATTCAGGAACAGGCCACTGGATGTGCGGGAGAGGTGGAGAGATGCTGTAAGTAGGCGCCATGTGGAAGATCTCGACAGAAGCAAAAGTACAAATGTCATAGTAACATAGTATGTAAGGCCGAATGAAACAATGTCGATCTAGTCCAGCCTGTCTATCCTCCTGTGTTGATCCAGAGGAAGGCAAAAAAACCAAGGGCAGAAGCCAATTAGCCTTTTGGGGAAAAAATTCCTTCCCGACTCCCTAATGGCAATCAGACTGTTCCCTGGATCAACCCCTAATAGTTCCTACCTGCCTGTATACCCGGATTGACAATTAACCTAAGATTTATATCCTATAATGTCCTTCCTCTCCAGAAAGACCAGAAAGACATCAAGTCCCCTTTTAAACTCCTCTATGGATTTTGCCATCACCACTTCCTCTGGCAGAGAGTTCCACAGTCTAACTGCTCTTACAGTAAGGAATCCCCTTCTATGCTGGTGATGAAACCTACTTTTCTCTAATCGTAACGGATGTCCTCTTGTTACCGTCGTGGTCCTGGGTGTAAACAGATCTTGGGAGAGATCCTTATATTGTCCCCTCATGTATTTATACATCGTTATTTGATCACCCCTTAGCCGTCTTTTTTCTAGAGTAAATAATCTCAATTTGGATAGCCTCTCCAGATATTCCAGTCCCGTTATTCCATGTATTAGTCTAGTTGCCCTTCTTTCAATCCCCTCAAGCACTGTGACATCTTTCCTGAGCACCGGTGACCAGAATTGTACGCAGTATTCCATGTGAGGCCTGACAAATGCCTTATATAATGGAAGGATAATGTTCTCATCCTTCGCCCCTATACCTCTTTTAATGCACCCCAAGACTTTATTTGCCTTTGCAGCAGCTGACTGGCATTGGTTACTCCAGTTCAGTCTACAATCCATTAGTACCCCCAGATCCTTTTCCATATCACTTTTCCCTAGTGGTACCCCATTAAGTGAATATTGGTGACATCCGTTTCTCCTGCCCATGTGCATAGTCTTACATTTTTCAACATTGAACTTCATTTGCCATTTTCCTGCCCAAGCCCCCAGCTTATCCAGGTCCGTTTGTAGCCGCACATTGTCCTCCATTGCATTAATAATATTGTATAATTTTGTGTCATCTGCAAATATTGATATTTTGCTGTGCAGCCCCTCTATCAGGTCATTGATAAATATGTTTAACAGAGTGGGGCCTAATACTGAACCCTGTGGCACCCCGCTAGCGACTGTGGTCCAATCAGAGTACGAACCATTTATTACCACCCTCTGATTTCTATCATTGAGCCAATTTTTTACCCACTTACAAACGTTTTCGTCCAGTCCGAGCTGCCTCATTTTGTATATTAGCCTATTATGTGGCACGGTGTCAAAGGCTTTAGAGAAGTCCAGATATACAAGATCAATAGATTCTCCCTGGTCCAGCTTAGAGCTTACTTCATTGTAGAAACTGATTAGATTTGTCTGACATGAGCGACCCTTCATGAATCCATGCTGGTGAGGAGTTATTCCCTTATTCTCCTTGAGGTACTCATCGATGGCGTCTCTCAGAATCCCCTCGAAAATTTTTCCCGTTACTGAAGTGAGACTTACTGGCCTGTAGTTACCAGGCTCACTTTTGCTCCCTTTTTTGTAAATTGGAACCACGTTGGCAATGCGCCAATCCAATGGTACTACACCGGTCTTAATAGTGTCTAGAAATATTAGATATAGCGGCCTAGCTAACTGGTCACTTAGTTCCCTTAGTATCCATCTGGGCCCGGCGATTTATCAATTTTAGTTTTCTTTAGTCGCTTCCGCACCTCCTCCTGCGTTAGGTATGAGATATTTTGTGATGGGTTCATTTTATTCCCCTGCATCTCGTGTGGCATTTCCTTTTCGTTTGTAAATACACGTGAGAAGAAACTGTTTGGTAGATTTGCTTTCCCTTCGTCATCATCAATGATTTCTCCTGCATTATTTTTTAAAGGGCCAGTGCTCTCCCTGCAAATCATTTTGCTGTTAATATAGTTGAAAAATAGCTTCGGGTTGTTTTTGCTCTCTTTGGCGATCAGTCTTTCTGCTTCCTCCTTGGCAGTTTTGATCTTATCTTTGCATAATTTGTTTTTTTCCCTGTATGATTTTAGCGCTTCTTCGCTGCCTTGTTGCTTTAGTAGTTTGAACGCTTTCTTTTTTTCGTTTATCGCCCCTCTTACCGTCTTGTCGAGCCACATTGGTTTCCTTTTAGTTGAGTTTCTTTTATTTTTAAAGGGAATGAACTGTTCAGATGAGGTGATTAGGATCCTTTTAAACTTTTGATAGGGCGATAGGGCGGATGGCACTGGTGTCCCATAGGGGCCAGGAAACAGCAGCAGATTCCTAGTCTGCATCCTAACTAGCTGACTACTCAACTCACTCTGGCCAGAAACTGACCAGAGTACTTTGAGGTGAACTATCTAGAAGCTAGGCATGGTGCGTAATATAGTTCACTGATGACACCATCAAGAAGGGAAGTTACTCCATGTAGGAGATTCAAAAGGGTTTTCTGGCACTGAGATATTTATGATCTACCTTCAGGATAGATCATCAGTATCATCAATATCAGATCGGTGGGGGTCCGTTGCTCTGGGCTCTCGTTGATCAGCTGTCTGAAGCAGCCATGGTGCACAGGTAGTCGCTCTGGCCACTTCACTGCATACTAGGCACAATGCCATACCTTTCAAATAAGTGTGCCTGGTATAACAGCTCAGTATGTATTTGTGCCAGATAGGTAATACACCGCGATGGGAAGTCTTTGTGCACCCACAGCATAGGCAGACACCTGTAACATTTCTGTAGCAAGAGTATAGGCGGACCCCAGTAACATTTATGTAGCAGAAGTATAGGCGGACCCCAGTAACATTTCTGTAGCAAAAGTATGGGCGAACCCCTGTAACATTTCTGTAGCAAAAGTATGGGCGAACCCCTGTAACATTTCTGTAGCAAGAGTATAGGCGGACCCCAGTAACATTTCTGTAGCAAAAGTATAGGCAGACCCCAGTAACATTTCTGTAGCAAGAGTATAGGCGAACCTCTCAAACCATTTAGTAGAAAAGGTATAGGCGGACCCCAGTAACATTCCTGTAGCCAAAGTATAGGCGGACCCCAGTAACATTTCTGTAGCAAAAGTATAGGCGAACCCCTGTAACATTTCTGTAGCAAGAGTATAGGCGGACCTCAGTAACATTTCTTTAGCAAAAGTATAGGCAGACCCCTGTAACATTTCTGTAGCAAGAGTATAGGCAAACCCCTGTAACATTTCTGTAGCAAGAGTGTAGGTAAACCCCTCAAACTATTCAGTAGAAAAAGTATAGGCAGACCACAGTAACATTTCTGTAGCCAAAGTATAGGCGAACCCCAGTAACATTTCTGTAGCAAAAGTATAGGCAGACCCCTGTAACATTCCTGTAGCAACGTATAGGCGAACCCCTGTAACATTTCTGTAGCAAGAGTATAGGCGGACCACAGTAACATTTCTGTAGCAAAAGTATAGGCAGACCCCTGTAACATTTCTGTAGCAAGAGTATAGGCGAACCCCTGTAACATTTCTGTAGCAAGAGTAAAGGAGAACCCCTCAAACCATTTAGTAGAAAAAGTATGGGCAGACCACAGTAACATTTCTGTAGCCAAAGTACAGGCCGACCCCAGTAACATTTCTGTAGCAAAAGTATAGGCAGACCCCAGTAACATTTCTGTAGCAAGAGTATAGGCGAACCCCTCAAACCATTTAGTAGAAAAGGTATAGGCGGACCCCAGTAACATTTTTGTAGCCAAAGTATGGGCGGACCCCAGTAACATTTCTGTAGTAAAAGTATAGGCGAACCCCTGTATCATTTCTGTAGCAAGAGTATAGGCGGACACCTCAAACCATTTAGTAGAAAAGGTATAGGCAGACCCCAGTAACATTTCTGTAGCCAAAGTATGGGCGGACCCCAGTAACATTTCTATAGCAAAAGTATAGGCAGACCCCTGTAACATTTCTGTGGCAAGAGTATAGGCGAACCACTCAAACCATTCAGTAGAAAAGGTATAGGCAGACCCCAGTAACATTTCTGTAGCAAAAGTATAGGCAGACTCCTATAACATTTCTGTAGCAAGAGCATAGGCGGACCTCAGTAACATTTCTGTAGCAAAAGTATAGGCAGACCCCAGTAACATTTCTGTAGCAATAGTTTAGGTGAACCCCTCAAACCATTTAGTAGAAAAGGTATAGGCAGATCCCAGCAACATTACTGTAGCAAAAGTATAGGCGGACCCCTGTAACATTTCTTTAGCAAGATTATAGGCGGACCCCTGTAATATTTATGTAGCAAAAGTATAGGCAGACTCCAGTAACATTTCTGCAGCAATAGTATGGGCAAACCCCAATAACATTGGTGTACCAAGAGTATATGCGAACACCTGTAAAAATTTGTTTACCAAGAGTATAGGCAAAGCCTAGAAAAATTAGTTTGCTAACAGTATTGTCAATGGCCTGAAAAATTGGTGTACCAAGAGTACAAGTGTACCCCTAAAAATTGCTCAACCGCGAGGGCAGGTGAAACCCAGAAACATTTTTTGAAGATACAGCTCGTTATTGGTTAATTGGTAACAGAGCCTGGAGGCAGCCCTCTGCAAAAATTGGTTTAAGTTTAACTTTTAAAACTTTAAAAACTGATAAGGCTTTTAAAAGTTTTAAACAGAGCATTTTGGGCCGCATAGAAATTGGCAGTTCAGCATGATGACATGCTGCTTTAGGGGGGAGGAGAAGTCATAATATCTGAGAGGGATACACAAAGCTAATTCATCCCTTTTTTTGGGTGATAGAGGATGCATTCTCCTGTTGCAGCGAAAAGATTCTTTAGGATCTGCTGCTTTCCGCCGGTGGAGAAGAGAAGTCTGGGGAAATCCAGCCTTTGTTTCTTCTTTATGAGGGTAAGCATGTCAGCACTGTTAGTTGACAGGCAGGTACGCTTATCCGTGATGATTCCCCCAGCTCCACTAAACACCCTCTCTGACAAGACGTTAGCGCCTGGCAGGCCAGCACCTCCAGGACATACATCGCAAGTTCGTGCCACGTGTCCAGCTTTGACACGCAATAGTTGTATGGAGCAGAGACATCACGAAGGACGGTGGTACGATCGGCTACGTACTCCCTCACCATCTTTTTTCAGTGCTCCCTCCGACTCAGCCTTGACTGGGGAGTGGTGATACAGCTTTGTTGGGGAGCCATAAAGCTGGCAAAGGCCTTGGAGAGTGTTCCCCTGCCTACGCTGGACATGCTGCCTGATCCCCATGCCTCCCCTGCTAGTTGGCCCTCTGAACTGCATCTTCTGCCACTAGCGCTGTCAGATGGAAACTTTAGCATTACTTTTTCCACCAGGGCCCTGTGTTATTGCATCACTCTCATACCCCTTTCCTCTTCGGGAATGAAAGTGGAAAGGTTCTCCTTATACCCTGGGGCAAGAAGGGTGTACACCCAGTAATCCGTGTTCGCCAGAATGCGTCTAACGCGAGGGTCACGGGAAAGGCAGCCTAACATGATGTCAGCCATGTGTGCCAGGGTCCCCGTACGCAACACATCGCTGTCCTCACTAGGAAGATGACTTTCAGGATCCTCCTCCTCCTCTTCAGCCCATACACACTGAACAGATGAGAGGCAAGCAGCATGGGTACCCTCTGCAGTGTGGCCAGCTGTCTCTTCCCCCTCCTCCTCCTCCTCCCCCTCCACTTCCTTCTCCTCCTTCTCCTCCAAAATGCACTGAGATATAGACATGAGGGTGGTCTGGCCATCAAGCGGCATACTGTCATCCCCCATCTCCTGTTCCAACCGCAAAGCGTCGGCCTTAATGCCTTGCAGCGAACTTCTCAGTAGGCAAAGCAGAAGGATGGTAATGCTAATGATTGCTGCATCGCCACTCACCATCTGGGTAGACTCCTCAAAGTTTCTGAGGAACTGGCAGATATATTTGCCATTCATGCCCACTCCTCAGTAAAAAATTGTGGAAGCTGACTAGCACTCCACCGCCCATGTTGCAGCTGGTATTCCACTGTTGCTCTACGCTGCTCATACAGCCTGGCCAACATGTGCAGCGTAGAATTCCAGCATGGTGGGTACGTCACACAGCAGTCCTCAGGGTAGCAGCGTCCATGGTGGACTTGTGGAAATGTGCACAGACACGGCGCACCTTGTCAAGCAGGTCAGACAAGTGGGGGTAGTTTTTCAGAAACCGCTTTACCACCAGATTGAAGACGTGGGCCAGGCATGGCAGGTGTGTGAGGCTGATGAGCTGCAGAGATGCCACCAGGTTACGGCCGTTGTCACACACGACCATACCCAGTTGCAGGCTCAGCGGCGAAAGCCAGAGGTCGATCTAGTCAGACCCTGCAGCAGCTCAGGGGCCGTGTGCCTCTTGTCACCTAAATTGATTAGTTTCAGCACGGCTTGCTGACGCTTGCCCACCGCTGTGCTGCCGCACCGCACGATACCGACTGCTGGCGACGTGCTCACACTTCTTAATTGAGAGGTAGAGGTGGCGGAGAAGGAGGAGGGGGAGGGTTTGGAGGAGGTGGCATAAAACACCGCAGATACCAGCACGGAGGTAGGACCCGCTATTCTGGGTGTGGGTAGGATGTGAGCGGTCCCAGGCTCTGACTCGGTCCCAGCTTCCACCAAGTTCACCCAATGTGCCATCAGGAGATATAGTGGCCCTGCCAACCAGTACTTGTCCACGTGTCCGTGGTTAAGTGGACCTTCCCAGTAACCGCGTTGGTGAGGGCATGATTTATGTTGCGGGAGACGTGCTGGTGTAGGGCAGGGACTGCACACCAAGAAAAATAGTGGCGATTGGGGACCGAGTAGCGCGTGACCGCCGCCGCCATCATGTTTTTGAAAGCCTCCGTTTTCACAAGCTTGTACGGCAGCATCTCCAGGCTGATCAATTTGGCAATGTGCATGTGGGTGGGTGGCGGCGTATATCCGCTTTCGCTCCAACGCTTGTGCTGTGCTGAGAGACATTGCTTGATGAAGTGGAGGACCGTGGAGATGAGGATGTAGGTGCAGGCCGCGAAGCGCTCGCACCTGCATCCTGGGAGTGGGATTGGATCTGTGTGGCAGGTTGGGCACAGGGGAAGAGGCAGTGGCGTGACCTGGAGGTTGTGAATGGTCTTCGTCCCACCTTGTAGGGTGCTTGGCCATCATATGCCTGCGCATGCTGGTGGTGGTGAGGCTGGTAGTGGTGGTTCCCCGGATGATCTTGGTGCAACAGAGGTTGCACACCACAGTTCGTCGGTCATCCGCGCTTTCACTAAAAAACATCCACATCTTTGAACACCTAGCCCTCTGCACGGAGGCCTGCCATGAAGGGGTGCTTTAGGAAACAGTTAGGGGATTCTTCGCTCTGGCCCTGCCTCTACCCCTGGCCACTCCACTGCCTCTTCCAAACAGTCTTGCTGCTGCACTTGCCTCCCCCTCTGAAGCCATCTCCTCAGTAGGCTTTGCAAACCAGGTGGGGTCAGTCACCTCATCGTGCAGCTGCTCTTCCTCCAAATCCTCTGTGTGCTCCTCCCTCGGACTTACTGCCCTTACTACTACCTCACTGACAGACAATTGTGTCTCATCATCCTCATCCACAAAAAGCTCTTGAGACAGTTGCCGGAAGTCCCCAGCCTCACTCCCCGTCCTCTACCCTTACCCCTACTCCTCATCAGGGCGGATTAAGAATAGAGCAGGGCTTAAATAAATTACCCCACTGTACAGCACCGACAACTGTGGCTAATTTACTGCACACAGAGACTTGTAGATAGCGGAGGCGCTATGCCAGAGGTGTCAAACTCATTTTCACCGAGGGCCACATCAGCCTTATGGCTGCATTCAAAGGGCCGATTCTAATTCTAAGACAGTATACTAAAAGTGAACCCCATGGTGGCCCGATTGGTAATAAGGTCCTGCATAGTGTCCAGTAGCACACACTATTATACATACATATATACATATATATTACATACACGCACAGGCGCACACCGCTATGCGCATATACGCACAGGCGCACACCACTGGGAACATATACGCACAGGCGCACACCGTTGGGAACATATACGCACAGGCGCACACCGTTGGGAACATATACGCACAGGCGCACACCGTTATGCGCATACACGCACAGGCGCACACCGTTATGCGCATATACGCTCAGGCGCACACCGTTATGCACATATACGCACATACGCACACCGTTATGCACATATACGCACAGGCGCACACTATAATGTGTATATACGCACAGATGTGCACACACATATATACATACAGATAATTTATATACATATACACATATGTGTGTGTGTGTGTGTGTGTATATATATATATATATTATATATATATATACACACATATCTACACAGACATACATATATATATATATATATATATATATATATATATATATACATACATACATATGCACACAAGGACACTTCTGTATTTTTATACACATTTCTATACTTACCTGCATCCAATATGGTCTCACTGGCAGGTATACCGGCTGCTCTCAGTCCTTCTTGGGGCCCTCCTGCATACTTAAGTCCCTGATGTCTCCCAGGCCTGCAGCCATAAACAGAGGGAGGGCCAGTGAGAGGAGGTCAGCGCTGACTGGCTCCCATCCTGCAGCTGCTCCTCCTCAGCGTCGCTCTCCTCACATCAGAGATCATGTTCTCTGCACTCTTCTTCCCTCCTCCGCGGCTGTTGTCAGTCTGCTATCGGCACTCCTCTATTACTGTCTGCACTAGACAGAACAAGCCGATAGAAGACCGCCTACTGACAGCAGCACGGAGGAGTGAGGGAACTTACTGCACAGCCGGCGGGCCACAGAAAATGAGTCGGCGGGCCGGATTCGGCCCGCGGGCCTTGTGTTTGACACCTGTGCTCTATGCTGTGGCTTGAAAAAATTAACCATCTGTCTTGCGCTGATACCTAGGGGTAATTTACCACTTGCAGAGACTTGTAAATAAGAGAGGCTGTATGGAGTGGGAGAAGACTCTAAAGCCAGTGGATAATGCTGGTAACTGCGGCAATCTCAACCCCACCAAGGAAAGGGTATTGGGAGACTGTAATACTTTGCAGTGGCCCAGGAAATATTACAGTACTGTTTAGCGGTGAGACCTCTGTCTAATGCACTGCAGACACAGAACGGTATAACTGAACTAGTTTGCAGTAGGCTAGGAAATGTTAGAGTGCAGTTTCATGGTGAGAGCTGGTTGTACGGCACTGCAGGCTGAGAACGCCATTACTGAAAGGCTGGGAACAGGCCTAGATGCGTAATACAAAAGTTAGTGCACTACTGCTACCAGCCAGCCACAACTGTAAATCACACGGTCAGATGTAGCCCTAAGAAGGAGCGTTGGGGTTCTTTTACGGAGGATCAGGACTGTATAACTTTCCTATAGAAGCAGCTCTATCCCTAAACTCTGCGTTATGCACTGCAGGCTGAGAGCGCTGTAACTGCAAGGCTGGGAACAGGCCTAGATGTGTAATACAAAAATTGATGCACTACTGCTCCCAGCCAGCCACAACTGTAAAGCACACGGTCAGATGTAGCCTTAAGAAGGAGCGTTGGGGTTCTTGCACAGAGTATCAGGAGTCTTGTAAAACTTTCCCTATATAGCCAGCTCTTTCCCTAAACTCTGCATAATACACTGCAGACTGAGAACGCTATAGTTGAAATGGCCTGCACAGTCCGAGATGCTTAAAAAAAAAAAAAAAAATTGGTGTACTACTGCTCCGAGCCAGCAACAACAGTAATGCACACGATGTGGAGTAGCCATAAGAAGGACCGTTGGGGTTCTTGATGACAGGATCTTACTCTAATACTGTCCCTATATCAGCAGCAGCACTATCCCTAACCTCTGCCAGCATGCGCCTGAGGCGAACCGCGTGCGGAACCAGTTTAAGTACTCGGTGGTCACCTGATCGGCCCAGCCACTCACTACTGTGGGGCGGGAGAGGGCTGGCCTGTCACAGCAGGAAGTGGTAATGTCTTCCCCGCATGTTTATTGGTTAGAAAATGGCGCTAAACATGCAGGGAAAGAAATGCAATTGATTCGAGTACCGCGTGGTGTTCATCTCGAGTAACGAGCATCTCGAGTACCCTAATGCTCGAACGACCATCAAGCTCACTAATCAGCATCATAATCCTGAAAAGCCACTTTAAGCCTCCAATTTCACAGAATTCAAAGATGTACAGTTGCAAAAAAAAGTAAGTGAACCATTTGGAATTACTTGGATTTCTGCAATAAATCTTAATAAAATGAGATTTGATTGTTATCTAAATCCCAATTATAGACGGACACAATCTAATTAACTAATAACACAAAAGTTGTAGCATTAATATCTTCCCGTTTAAATGGGACATCATCCACACAATAATCAGTAATGGGTAGTTTGTGACTTGTAACGTTATGGCTTTAATATAATAACATTACAAGTTATGGTCTCTAGATTACTAGACATGGTCCAATAATGCAGAGATTTATACTGATTGCCATATCTAGAATCAGGGAGAGTTTTTTTCCCCCTAAAATTAGAGTTTTTATTTTTCCTGCATCTAAATCAACATTGTAGGAAAATATGTTGAACTACATTAAAGTGACTCATGTCTCCTTTTAGTTGTAATATATTATTATGTTACTTAGTGTCTCCGCTGAGTCAGTATCAGGATTACTTTTCTTGTTACATAATAGACATTTGTATCCCAGTCCGATTCTGTACGCTGTTTTATATAACAGCTTCTTTGATTTGTCAGAATCTGATAAAACCCATTTTTGTAGGAGGCAGATGCTTTTACAGATGGGGAAACCTTGGCTGGTACATGCTGCTTGTAAGGAATGGATGGGACCAACCTCGTTCCCCGCCTGTCAGAGGAAAAAAATAAAACTAAGATACCTAATATTGGAGTAATATAATGATTGCAACCGTAGGGGGTGCAACAATGACCAGGCCTGTTTGTATTCCTGGGCGAGCATCCTCAGAATGTGAATCCAGCTGAAAATTACTGTAAAGCAAATTTGCTCCCTGTCCCGCCACTCTGGCAAGTCCCATGCTGCTTTATGCCAGTGACTTGCCAGATTTCTGGGGCATATAGAGGACATTAAGTGGTGCAATGATGTCACTGCATCATGCTGCCTGTGCTGCTTGTCATGAAAACTGGAGAAGTAAGCTTTTTCTAAAAAAAAATTATTTGCCCAAAGGGAGCATTAAAGGGGTTGTCTCGCGCCGAAACAGGTTTTTTTTCTCCATAGGCCCCCCGTTCGGCGCAGGACAACCCCAAAGGATGTGTTAAAAAAAATAAAAATATTATTACTTACCCGAATCCCCGCTCTGCGACGTCTTCCTTCTTCCTTCTTCTTCCTTCACCAAGATGGCTGCCGGGATCTTCACCCACGATGCACCACGGGTCTTCTCCCATGGTGCACCATGGGCTCTGTGCGGTCCATTGCCGATTCCAGCCTCCTGATTGGCTGGAATCGGCACACGTGACGGGGCGGAGCTACGAGGACCAGCTCTCCGGCACGAGCGGCCCCATTCACCAGGAAGAAGACCGCACAGCGCAAGCGCGTCTAAAAAAGCAAGAAGACATCAGAATTAGACGGATCCATGGCTACGGGGACGCTAGCAACGGAGCAGGTAAGTGAATAACTTCTGTATGGCTCATAATTAATGCACGATGTACATTACAAAGTGCATTAATATGGCCATACAGAAGTGTATACCCCCACTTGCTGCCGCGAGACAACCCCTTTAAGCATGGATGTAGATATTATTATGGGGGCATTATGAGTGGAGGACATTATGGGGGCAATATGAATGGAGAGCTATATTATAAGGGCATTATGAATAAAGGTAGATGTTATAAGGGCATTATGAATGGGGAACTAGAATATGGAGGTATTATGACTGAATCATAGACTGGTAGAGTTGGAAGGGAGATCCACGGTAATCTGGTCCAACCCCCTGCTCAGTGCAGGCTTCACTAAATAATACCAGACAGATATTTGTCCAGCCTTTGTTTGAACACTTCCATTGAAGGAGAACTCAACAACTCTCATGGTAACCTGTTCCACTCATTGATTACCCTCATTGTCAGAAGGTTTTTTCTAATATCTAATTTGTGTCTCCTCTTTCAGTTTCATGCCATTGCTTCCTATTAGAGATGAGCGAGCACACTCGTCCGAGCTTGATGCTTGTCCAAGCTGGGAGCAGTAGTGCTTCCATTTTTGTATTACGCAGCTAGGCCTGTTTGCAGCCTTTCAGTTAGACTTTTTTCTGGCTGCAGTGCCATACAATACCGCTCTCATTGTGAAAGTGCACTCAAATTATTACTAGCCTGCTGCGAACTACTCCGTTTATACCGTTCTGTGTCTGCAGTGAATTTGACGCAGAGTGTTGGGGCCACATCCACTACTAGAGGGAAAGTTATATACACTATACAGTCCGTATTATCCGTGCAAAACTGCAAAGCTCCTTCGTTGGGCTATATCTTACCATGTGCATTTTACTTGGGGCCTACTGGGAGTAGTAGTGCTTCCATTTTTGTATTACGCAGCTAGGCCTGTTTGCAGCCTCTCGTAATATTTTTTTCAGGCTGCAGTGCCGTACAATAACGCTCTCATCGTGAAGGTGCACGCAAATAATTCCTAGCCTGCTGCGAACAACTCGGTTTATACCGTTCTGTGTCTGCAGTGAATTAGACACAGAGTGTTGGAGCTACAGCCACTTCCAGACGGAAAGTTATATACACTATACAGTCCGTCTCCTCCGTGCAAAAACCGCAAAGCTCCTTCATTGGGCGACATCTGATCGTGTGCAATTTAGTTGGGGGCTGCTAGGAGTAGTAGTGCTTCCATTTTTGTATTACGCAGCTAAGCCTGTTTGCAGCCTTTTAGTAAAATTTTTATTCAGGCTGCAGTGCCGTACAATAACACTATTACTGTGAAAGTGCACTGAAATAATTCCTAGCCTGCTGCGAACGACTCCATTTATACCGTTCTGTGTCTGCAGTGAGTTAGACGCAGAGTGTTGGGGCCACAGCCACTTCTAGAGGGAAAGTGATATACACTATACAGTCCGTCTCCTCCGTGCAAAAACCGCAAAGCTCCTTCGTTGGGCGACATCTGACCGTGTGCATTTTACTTGGGGCCTGCTGGGAGTTGTAGTGCTTCCATTTTTGTATTAAGCAGCTAGGCCTGTTTGCAGCCTTTCAGTTAGACTTTTTTCTGGCTGCAGTGCCGAACAATAATGCTCCCATCGTGAAAGTGCACTCCAATTATTCCTAGCCTGCTGCGAACTACCTCATTTATACCGATCTCTGTCTGCAGTGAATTAGACAGTAGTCTCACCGCTAAACAGTACTATAATATTACCGGGGCCACTGCAAAGTATTTCAGCTCTACCTCTGTGCAGAGCGTCTCACAATACCATTTCCGTTGGTGGGGTTGAGATAGCCGCAGTTACCAGCACTATCCACTGCCTTTGAGTCTTCTCCCACTCCACAAAGCCTCTATTATCTACAAGTCTCTGCGAGCAGTGAATTACCCCAAGGTATCAGCACAAGACAGCGGGTTCCTTTTTTCAAGTCAGAGCATAGAGCCTCCGCTATCTACATGTCTCTGTGTGAGGTGAATTAAGGCCCAGTTGTCAGTGCTGTACAATGGGGTAATTTATTTGGGCCCCGCTCTATTCTTAATCCGCTATGATGAGGAGTAGGCGTAAGGGTCAAGGACGCGGACATCCAAGCGAGGGTGTGGGCACAGGCCGAGTTACTGGTCCAGGTGAATCACAGCCGGCTGCTGCGGGATTAGGAGAGAGGCAAGTTTCTGGGCTCCCCAGCTTCATATCACAATTTATGGGTCTGCGTGGTAGACCTTTATTACAAACAGAGCAGTGTGAGCAGGTCCTGTCGTGGATGACAGAAAATGCATCCAGCAATGTATCGACCACCCAGTCTTCAACGCAGTCCACTACTCCCGGCTTAGGGACTGCAACTCTGAATCCTCTGGCTACTACTCCTCCTTCCTCTCAGCCTCCTCACTCCATGAAAATGAGATATTCTAATGAGCAGGCAGACTCCCAGGAACTGTTCTCGGGTCCCTGCCATGAGCGGGAAAAACTGGTTCCTCTCTCAGCTGAGGAGTTTGTCGTGACCGATGCCCAACCTTTGAAAAGTTCCAAGAGTCCGGGTGATGAGGCTGGGGACTTCCGGCAACTGTCTCAAGAGCTTTCAGTGGGTGAGGAGGATGATGATGATGAGACACAGTTGTCTGTCAGTGATGTAGTAGTAAGGGCAGTAAGTCCGAGGGAGGAGCGCACAGAGGATTCGGAGGAAGAGCAGCTGGACGATGAGGTGACTGACCCCACCTGACCTACTGAGGACAGGTCTTAAAGGGGTTGTCTCGCGGCAGCAAGTGGGGTTTAGCACTTCTGTATGGCCATATTAATGCACTTTGTAATATACATCGTGCATTAAATATGAGCCATACAGAAGTTATTCACTTACCTTCCCTGCGCTGGCGTCCCCGTCTCAATGGCTCCGTCTAACTTCAGCGTCTAATTGCCCGATTAGATGCGCTTGCGCAGAAGGCTCTTCTGCCTTCGGCTCGGTCTGGCACGAGCGGCCTTCTGGACTCCGCCCCCTTCTAAGCATCATCGTGTAGCTCCGCCCCGTCACGTGTGCCGATTCCAGCCAATCAGGAGGCTGGAATCGGCACACGCGAGGGGGCAGAGCTACGCAATGACGCGTAGAAGGGGGCGGAGCCAGAACGCCGCTGCTGCCGGTCAGACCCGAAGGCAGAAGGCCCTTCTGCGCAAGCGCGTCTAATCAGGAGATTAGGCGCTGAAGGTAGACGGAGCCATGGAGACGGGGACGATATGCATGAAGAAGGCTTACCCAAGCCGAAACGTCGCTGTCTGTGGGTGATGGGAAAATAAACATCATCTGACTTTACTGCATCCTGAAGTGCTGCCAGACCTTCTTTATTTATGTGGACCTTTGACTTTAGGGACTTTCTGGTTTGGATCTCCTGACTGGCGATTGCACACAGGTCTGACCCTTATTGGGATAATTATTTGTGCTGCTGATTCAACTTTTCTGACAAGATAACTGTGTCTCATCATCCTCATCCAGAAAAAGCTCTTGAGACAGTGGCCGGATCTCCCAAGCCTCATCACCCGGACCCCAGGAACTTTCCAAAAGTTGGGCATCGGTCACGACAAACTCCTCAGTTGAGAGAGAAACCGTTGTTTCCCACTCATGGCAGGGACCCGAGAACAGTTGCTGGGAGTCTGCCTGCTCAGAATATGTCATTTTCATGGAGTGAGGAGGCTGAGAGGAAGGAGGAGCAGCGAGAGGATTCAGAGCTGAAGTAACTAGGCCGCATCCGCGTCCACGTCCTCGACCCTTACCCCTACTCCATAGCATGGCGGATTAAGAATGGAGCAGGGCCCAAATAAATTACCCCACTATACAACGCTAACAACTGTGGCTAATTCACCGCACACAGAGACTTGTAGATAGCGGAGGCTCTATGCTGTGAAATTAACTTGCTGCCTTGCGCTAATACCTAGGGGTGATTTACCGCTCACAGAGACTTGTAGATAGGAGAGGCTGTATGGAGTGGGAGAAGACTCTGAAGCCAGTGGATAGTGCTGGTAACTGTAGCTATCTCAAACCCCCTTAAGGAAAGGGTATTGTGAGACACTGCACAGTGGCAGAGCTGAAAAACTTTGCAGTGGCCTAGAAAATATTAGAGTACTTTTTCACGGTGAGAGCTGGTTGTGCGGCACTGCAGGCTGAGAACGCTATAACTGCAAGGCTGGAAACTGGCCTAGAAGCGTAATACAAAAGTTGGTGCACTATTGCTCCCAGCCAGCCACAACTATAATGCACAGGGTGAGATGTAGCCCTAAGAAGGAGCGTTGGGGTTCTTGCTCAGAGGATCAGGAGTCCTGTAAAACTTTCCCTATATAGGCAGCTCTGTCCCTAAACTCTGTGTAATGCACTGCAGACTGAGAGCGCTATAGCTGAAATGGCCTGCACAGCCCGAGATGCTTAAAAAAAAAATTGGTACACTACTGCTCCAAGCCAGCCACAACTATAATGCACACGATGAGGAGTAGCCCTAAGAAGGACAGTTGGGGCTCTTGAAGACAGGATCCTACGCTAACATTTTCCCTAACCTCTGCCAGCATGCGTCTGAAGCGAGCCGCGGGCGGGACCACTTTAAGTACTTGGCGGTCCCTGATCTCACCAGCCACTCACTATTGGGGGGAGAGGGGGGGGGGGGGTGGCTGGCACGTCACAGCAGGAAGTAGTAATGCCTTCCCTGCATGTTTATTGGCTAGAAAATAGCGCTAAACATGCGGGAAAGCAGATGCAATTGACTCGAGTACCACGTGGTGTTCGTCTCAAGTAACGAGCATCTTGAGCACCCTAATACTCGAACGAACATCAAGCTTACTCATCTCTATTAAATACCATTCCGTTAGTCGCCACCAACTGTTCAAGCTTTTCTAGATCCCTTTAAATACTCTTTCTCTTCTCTAGTGTTAGCTATCCCTCCTAGCTTTACGTCATTGTCAAATCTGATCAGTTTCCCATCAATTCTCTCCTCCATATCTATATATATATAAAGACGAAAGCCCTCACTGACTGACTCACTGACTGACTGACTCGCCAAAAGTTCTCCAACTTCCCGATGTCGTAGAAACATGAATTTTGGCACAAGCATAGCTTATCTCCAAAATAGGAAAAGTAATTGGGTCCCAACTCGATTATTCAATTCTATGCACAAAAGAATTAGCGTCCAAATTTTACGTACAAAATGTAATTTTCTCACTTTCCGGTGTCATAGAAACTTAAAATTTGGCACGGGTATTGAATATGTCATAAATAGGAAAAGTTTTAAGGTCCCAAATTGATTATTCAATTCTATGCGCAAAAGAATTAGCATCCAAATTTTACGTACGGAATCTAATTCTCTCACTTCCCGGTGTCATAGAAACTCGAAATTTGGCAGGAGCATTGATTATGTCATAAATAGGAAAAGCCAATGGGTCCCAACTCGATTATTCAATTCTATGCGCAAAAGAATTAGCGTCCAAATTTTACATACGGAATGTAATTTTCTCACTTTCCGGTGTCATAGAAACGTGAAATTTGGCACGAGCATTGATTATGTCATAAATAGGAAAAGCTAATGGGTCCCAATTCGATTATTCAATTCTATGCGCAAAAGAATTAGCGTCCAAATTTTACGTACGGAATGCATTTTTCTCACTTTCCGGTGTCATAGAAACGTGAAATTTGGCACGAGCATTGATTATGTCATAAATAGGAAAAGCTAATGGGTCCCAACTCGATTATTCAATTCTATGCACAAAAGAATTAGCATTCAAATTTTACGTACGGAATGTATTTTTCTCACTTTCCGGTGTCATAGAAACATGAAATTTGGCACGAGCATTGATTATGTCATAAATAGGAAAAGCTAGTGGGTCCCAACTCGATTATTCAATTCTATGCGCAAAAGAATTAGCATCAAAATTTTACGTACATAATCTAAATCTCTCACTTCCCAATGTCATAGAAACATGAAATTTGCCATAAGCATTGAATATGTCATAAATAGGAAAAGCTAATGGGTCCCAACTCGATTATTCAATTCTAGCACAAAAGAACTAGCCTCCAAATTTTACGTACGGAATCTAATTCTCTCACTTCTTGGTGTCATAGAAACATGAAATTTGGAACAGGCATTGATTATGTCATAAATAGGAAAAGTTTTTGGGTCCCACCTTGATTGTTCAATTCTAAGCGCAAAAGAATTAGCGTCCAAATTTTACGTATGAAATCTAATTCTTTCACTTCCTGATGTCATTTTATATAAAGGAACAATCGCATGGTTACCTTCCGTGGTGTTTCCTGGGTAACGCAGAGAACTATGTAAAATGGTGAACATATGTTTTTCCGGTATCTCTAAAGTAACCATGACTTCATAAGATTTTCCGTGTGAACACCAGATAAACACTAGTACCAAATTAACTCGGGCAAAGCCGGGTATATCAGCTAGTCATTTATAAAAATGTTGAACAACACTGGGCCCAGGACAGAGCCTTGTGGTACCCCACTTGATACATTCTTCCACTTGGATGTACAGCCATTTATGACTACTCTTTGTGTACAATCCCTGGAGGACTATATTATGGGTGGCATTATAAATAGAGGACTATATTATAAGAGCATTATGAATAAAGGTAGATATTATAAGGGCATTATGAATGGAGGACTATAATATGGAGGTATTACGACTGGAGCGCTATACTGTGGGTCACATTATGAATGGAAGTAGATATAATAGGGGCATTATGAATGGAGGACTATAACATGGAAGCACTATGAATGAAAGACTATATTATGGGGGAATTAGGACTGGAGGACTACATTTTAGGGGTATCATGAATGGAGGACTATATAAAGGGGGTATAATGCCCTCATGCAAAAGACATAAAGTAGCTTGTACATTCTTATGATTTTTTTATGCTCTATAAAACTTTATCAATGCATATGCAGAAAAACATTTGGCAATATTTAAAGAAAAGTTAATAAATGTGCTGAGTACACCATGAGACATTTTTTGTGTATATCACATAGCAGAGAGAATTAGCCACATTTCTCCTTTTCTAAATGTGACATTGAGGTTCCCTTCACACGAGTGTGTGCATATTTGCACGTGCCTGAGCACTGCATATTTATGGAGCGAACTATGCTTTTTTGTACTCACATTGGTGTATTTTACTGTACTTTTTGTGCCTACAAGGCATGTTCATTCATGCTCGGCAAAAAAAAAAAAATACACACAGATTGAAATGGCTAATTAGTCTAATAAGTTCCAGATGTGCTCTTTTTCCAGTGTTTCACACAAGTCTTAGCGTATTTTATGTATCCCCATTGACTTCTACGGGGACTTTGGGTGTGCAAATGCACTACAGAATAGAGCATACTGTGTTTTTTTATTTTGCAAGATCGGAATGCACAGGAAAAATATGCAAACATGTGTGGGAACAAACTCATTGAAATCAATGGCTTCTACTCTCTGAGTATTTGCAAATACACCCATAAATACCCCCGTGTAATGGTGTCCTTAGAGTGGCTTAAAACAGTATTTCTCATCAAAATGTCACATCTTCAGGCCTCTTTTACATGGGCGACAGCAATATTATTGCAAGAAAATTGCAGCGCTATCGCATCAGTGTTCTGTACAATATCGCTGTATTTGCTTGCAGCAATATCGGGATTTTGTGTTGCTACAAAGTTGTGCGACTTTGTAGTGCTCTTTTGCTGGGATTTTTGCTTGAAATATAAGCCCTACCCTGAAAATAAGCCATAGTTGTATTAAAAAAAATACATCACTGAACAGTTGCTGTCAGATCCGTTGCACTTCTCCTCACATTCCCCGACACTTGTTTGAAGTCTTCTCCAAGTTAAACGAAGGGTGGTTCCAGCAGCAATCCTATTACTGGCACTCCAGGGAAGTACTCACAGGTGAATGCCAAGGGAATGGATCAGGACCCTTGATCCAAAAGACATCAGCTCCAGGAAAATAAAGTCCAAGGCAGCATCACATGGTGCAACTAAAAATCATCCATACAAGATAAAACCTTTCTTGCTCCCCACAACCTAGCAGCAACGTTTCGACTCAGAAATGGCAGGGTCTTGGTCAAGATCTACAAGCTGGACAAAAACCCTGCATTTCTGGGTCGAAACGTTGCTGCTAGGTTGCGGTGAGCAATGAAGTTTTCATCCTATATGGATGATTTTTAGTTGCACTATGTGATGCTGCCTTGGATTTTATTTACCTGGAGTTGATGTTTGAAGTCTTCTGCCAGCGCTTCCTGGATTGGAGGTTTAAAATCCGCACCTCCAAGGAGCGCTGACTGTGATTGGTGCTCGAGCACCGCAGCTCAGCAAATCAGAGCCAGCGCTCCATAAACCAATCACAGCCATTCAATGAATGGTTCATCGAGCGCTGGCTCTGATTGGCTGAGCTGCGGCGCTCGAGCACCAATCATAGCCAGCGCTTCCTGGAGGTAGGGAATTTAAATCACTGACCAGAAAGCGCTGAGAGAAAACTACAAGCAAGTGTCCCGGGGACCTGCAGCAAAGACGCAGCAGAGTGAACAGCAGTTGTTAGGTGATTTTTTTTAATGCAGCTAGGGCTTATTTTAGGGCTTTTACAGTAGGATTTCCTACTCTAAAAGTTGCATCGCACCGCATTTTCTTGTGATGCAACAGAAGGGAGTGCTTTATAGGGAAACATGGGCTACAAAATATCGCAAATTGCGGCAATATTTAGCAACCCGTATTTTTTTTATCTACAAAACATCACTAATGTGAAGGAACCCATTGAAAACCATAGGTTTCAAATACATGCTATTTGTAGATTTGTCGTAACGCGAGAAAATCGCGCGTTTTTGTCACCTGTATGACACTGGCCGGTTTTTTCGTCGTGGTCGTGTTTTGGCTGCAAATACAACAATAAGGCCTCATGTCCACGGGGAAATTCGGGCCCGCACAGATTCCCCATGCAGAATTCCGCAGCGGGTCCTTCCTGACCAACAGGCATGAGGCCAAGAAAATACATTACACTAACCTGTCCGGATGCTGCGGGTCTCTCCTCCATCGCGGCCGGATCTTCTTTCTTTGGCCCAGTGGATGTGCTCCGCACACCGGCAGCGTGCCACGCGAATGCGCGGTGCACACTGTTTTTTTTAACTCTCGTTTTCCCACGGTCCCGCAGCACAGCTGCCGGTGTGCCATGGGAGCTGATGGCTTCTATAGGCTTCAATGGAAGCCGCTGGAGCCGTACATGCGGGAAAACCACACGAAATGGAGCATGCTGCAGGTGGTTTCCGCGTGCCAGGGAAAAATTACATCCGCAGGTATTTAATTACCTGCGGGTGTCTAATAATTTCCTACAGACGTGGATCACGCGGACACCCGTGCGGTTTTACTAATTAATTATAATTCTATAAGCTGTAATATGAAACGCACTCCAAATAATGCAATTTTTCTTGGAGACTCTTCTTTCACTTGTTGCCCATATTTTATGCTAGTGACATTTTTTTTTTCATTTGCAACATGTAGGTTTGGCTTTTTTTTTTCCTGACGTTTCGAACAGGCTTTACTATTAGAAAAAATATATTTTAAAACGTGTAAATAAAAAAAGACACCAAAAAAAAAATCTCTAAAAAATTGCTTTCTTTTCTATGCATTTTTGAGGGATTAGAAAGCATTACGAATCTTTTCGGACGAGCGGGCATGTACTCGAAAATGGCGATACTCGCTCCAGTAATTTGCCTTAACGAGTACGCTCGCTCATCTCTAGTTGTGGGTATCACTACAGCATGTGTCTACATTGCCATTTGGCATGTGTCCACGTAAGGTTTTTAATAAAGAACCAGTCAAGAATCAACGTGAATCAGCAAGAACTTCTTTTTGTTTTCTTGTTGTTTGACATTGTTTCTTGACCGTTTCTTGTGTGTGAAGAAAGCCTTAAAATGAGATTTTTAATACATGAGCTGCAATGTTTCTTACATAGATAACCAAGCAGAACTACAGGTGCAAAAGGTCTGTGAAAATAGAGAATGGAGAAAAATGTGGAGTGGCCCGCCCATACACAGAGAAAGAACCTGATACATACCATTAATTACTTTGGGATATTAGCTTTTAAATTGTGCTCTGAAGCCAGCGGTGTAAGCAATGTGCTTAACGGTGCATTTAAACCAGAAAAATGCAAAGAGCAGATTGTGCGCACTTTCTAAAACACGGCGACTAGAAGAATTCCCTATTGTTTTAGCATTGTGTGTGTTATTAATGCCTTTGTAGGATGGTTTAAAGGCATTTCTTTTTTTTTTTTTCCAAAACACTTACTGCGAGCTAATGTGTGCCAATTAAGTTCAATTCATTGAATCAACAGTTTTCAGTTACCTGTTCCTTCAGGTAGAACAGTGGCTGATATTCCTGCCCTTTCCCAGGCTTCCGCGCAGAGACCTTTGCAGCCTGAAAACAGAAGAGACACCTGTTTTCTGAGCACAGGAGGCTAGCACCTGAAATCTTAGGAATGGGCCAGCTATTGAAAAATGGGCTCTCGATAAGGCAGCCACTGTGATAGGCAGCGGAAATTTGATAATGAAAGAAGATGCCTAATAGATTAATCTGGTGAGATTTGCCAAAACACAGGGTTTTCTGGAAGATTGTCCACACTCGCAATAGGAAGCTCTTTGTCTTATGAAAGTCCCCACTTATCATTGTAGGTTTTATCTCAATAAGAAACATAATGGTTTACTTGTTTACACGCAAAGGAGATATATTGAGAGCAGGACGTAGGAGCCGTGAACTCCCTCTTATTTGAAATATTTCCAGCATTCAAGTTATTAGCTAAGGGAGAACAAGCTCTTGGACACATCGAACATTTAAATATGTCTTATTTGCTAAGGCCAATAATAATGTTATTTCATCCAGTGGGAAAATGTTTTACTTCCTGCTCAAATACTTTGGGATAAAAAATGGCAAGTGCGTTTGTAGGCTTCGTGCATCGGTCTTCAGTGTATGCACACTTTTATTGCTAAGTACCATGTTTACCCAAGCGCTTTTTACAAGGAGGAAATATATTGCAGACATATCCTTCTTCTGGTAATTATTTTCTGGCTGCATTGTACGGTAATATGGAATTTACATTTTCCAATTCTTTTTGGGTGGTTAAAACACATTGCGTTAAATGAGATATTGCAGACCTGGAAGCAATGATTTAAAAATATAAGTATATGTTGAAAATAGATTTTTTTTTTTACAATTTATATTTTTTACAGCACCATTAAAATTTTTTATTTTAGACTATATTTTTATTTATACTTAAAATAAATCCACTCCTAGCCATATTTTATGGCTTTTTTTCCCCCTGTAGGTTAGAAATTTAAGGAAGAGAAGATTGTATTACTAGCTCCCAGTGTATATAAGGCTGGATTCACACGGGCGTATATTGGCCGGGTTTTCACGCCTTGCCGATATATGCTGCCCCTCTGATGCATTGGTTTACAATCAATCAGTGCACATGGGAGTATTTCCATGGTGTAAAAGCACCCTGCTGGCCAAGATAGTGCATTTTGGTTGGGCGCTTTTACGCCGGCGGCGGCTGCATAGACTCCTATGGGAGCCTATGACAGCTGCCGGACAAGAGAGGTAGGAGGGAGTTTGGCAGTATGACTGCTAAGCTCCCACCCCCTTCCCTACTCTTTTCAGAGCCCTCCCATTGCTGGCTGCAACAAGGGGTGGAGAGGGGGCGGGAGCTTAGCACACTAGCTCCTGCCCCATCCCGCCTCCTCCCTTTGTAGAGAGCCAGCGAGGGGAAGGGAAAGGGAGAACAGTGTAGCAGAGCTAAACTGTCTCCAACCACCCAATGGCATTGCAGTCACGGTGTATATAAAGAAAAAGAATGGGTGGAGCAACCCTGGGGTGGTGCCTAAACATAAAGGCTTAAAGTCTATTTACAGGGAACAATTATTTTTCAAAAAAATGTTCAAATGAGTGAAAATGAACAATAATCGTTCAGTGTAAATGCATCTAAAAAAAAACATTGTTGGCTCGTTCCCTAATTGTTCAGTTTTAATACCAATTCTTCAGTCGTTCTCATTCACGTATGCAGTGAATGTGAACTACTGAACAATGTATCTGCCTGTGTGAACAGGCTGCCTGAGCAAACGGCTCGGACAAAGGCTTATCCACAAACCTAGCCACATACCCTCATGGACTCTGACCTATTGCCCTAAACAAGATTACTCAGCCACCCACACAGCTTAGCAGTCCTCACCCCAGCTTAACTGAAGAACATGCTCTCCTCCTTGAAATGCATTCTATGTCGGTCTTATGTTATTTTATCAATGAAGATGTTTTTTTTCCACTTCTTGGCTAAATGTCTTGGGGCAAAAACACTTAGCTGTAGGCACAACCACGCTTGGCAGTACAGAGTCTAGCTACGCAGTTCAAACTCCTAGCCAGAGCGCAGGAGTTTGAAAAAAGAGGTGGGAAGATAGCCTCTGCCCGATCTTCCTCGCACAATGTATGCGCTACCTGCGGAAGATAGGGAAGCTCCTATCTTTTCTCGGTCATAGTATTCACCACCGAGACATCCCACTAGTGCAAACGAAACCACTGTACAATTGATGTCAATGGTTTGGTTTTGTCCCGTTATACAGCTATGATTATCATGGTTCTATAAGGGGAGAAATTCACGCTCAAGGGTTTAAGCCCTTAGATGGTTGCGCCATGTGCCGAACATTTCTCTGCCCACTACTGTCTGTACTTTGAATGGTTATAAGGCCACCTTCACACACAACAGAAATGCTGCAGAATTTTTGCTCCCAGAATTGCAGCATAAATTCTGTAGCATTTACAGTACAATGCCTGAAAGTAATACTACAAATAGAGCTCGCTGCGCTTTAAGGCCGTGGTCAGACGAGCGTTTTTTCTGCACATGAATAGGTGCGTAAAAAGATTGCTTCTAAAAAAACCAATAGGTTCCTATAGTTGCGCCCTATAGAAACGCAAAATACTCGCACCTGCCAAAGATAGGACATGCAAGTGCAATTTGCATCTAAGGTCCGTGGTGCGCACAAAGATAGGACCTGTCCTTTCTCTGGAGCATGCTTTCCATAGACTCCTATTAGAGCCGGAAAACATGCACCTCCGATCGCGGGAACCGGCTACTTCAAATAGCTGGAATTCACCCATTCACGCGATCTTTTCCACTTATGAGGGGCGATCTTTTAGTGCGTCTATTCATGCGCGGTAAAAACGCTGACTGAAGCATAAGGTGTTAGTAGCGAGTTTTATAGCTTCCTATTGACATACAATAAACATCTGGATGCAAAAAACATCAAAAAAACATTAAAAAAAAACACAGCATTTTTAAGAAAGTGGATCCAGGCATTCATCCAGCAGCAGGGAAACGTATAAATCCGTCCTTTATATTCCCCTTTTCATTTTAATCTACTTCTGGATTTATTTAACAATATTGCATGAAAATCTGCCACAGAAACCTGTACGTGGAGCCGGCCTGTGAATGACTTCACACTCAGCACTTTTGTAACCACTACATTTTTCTTGGCCTTTTCTGGGGGCTCTCGTTCTCAAAAAACTCTGATCAAATGGTAGTTAATTGTGCATTACATTTTCAAAAAATGTATTTGCTTATGTGATAACTAGCAAAAGTGCAAATCACTTTGTTCACCTACAATGATATTTTTGTGGTGAAGGAGCACTTTAAATTGATGGACACAAGTGGTCTCACTTCCTTCTAACTTGCTGTACACTGCCTGTTGCCATGTGAAGTCCATCTCTATCAGCGGTGACATATGCTTATAGGACGTGAAGGGAGTGTCTTTGCTTGATTCTGTCTGCTGCTGTCTTTAGAAGTCTATGAAGTCTATGAAGATGGAGAGGAGGAAGAGCAGGGAGCTGATTGTGAGAAAAACAGGAAAAAGAGTCACGCTGGTGGCTACAGCTTCTAGTAAGTGATTTTTCTCATTTCAGTACTGGAATTAAATCTACACTGCTCAGAGCAGCAGTATAATGTCCTTCATGCTGCTACTCCTTCTCTATACATGATAGTTGGGGACAGGGGAGTAGGATTTCCTCTTTTCTATGTTTGCTGTATATGGATGACTTCATAGTAGCTAGTCTGCAATCACCACTTGACAATTAGAGATGGAGCCTGCGGAAGGAAAAACTGATAAAATTGCTATATAAAAGTCATATACTGGCCACAATATTCGGTGCATATCATGCATACATATAATATCATACACACATACACAGATATAGTATATCTTGAATTCAGTAAAGCATTTGACAAAGTTTCTCATACCATACTTATTAAAAAAATTACCAAATATGGGATTGACAAGGCAACTGTTAGGTGATTTCACAACTGGCTGAGTAATCATACTCAAAGAGGTCATAAATGGCTGCACATCCAAGTGGAAGAATGTATCAAGTGGGGTACCACAAGGCTTTGTCCTAGGCCCAGGTTGTTCAACATTTTTATCAATGATCCGTAGGAGGGAA